>NC_043970.1:2622439-2751045 GCF_902148855.1 Sphaeramia orbicularis | reverse complement strand
AACATCTGCCTCTTTCAGACAGTAAAAAGTGCTTTTTAGAATGCTTGAAAAACTGTTATATTCAAAATACCGTTGTGAATATATAAATAAAAGAGCATGATAAACACAAAGAACCCAAAAATGAATCTCTGCCATGTCTGCATTTGAAAAAATACTTAAAAATATCGATACAGTACATTTTAATATCGATACAGTATCATGAAGTGAAATATCATGATATATTGCAGAACTGATATTTTCTTACACCCCTGTATTTAAAGTCAGATTTTTTTATTTAATTTTTTAAAGCATATTGACTATAAAATACAATCAAGATTTTTATACAGAACACAGAAATGAAATTATTAATACACATACACATAATACTCTTTTAACATTTGTTGAACTTCAAGTGTTGCCCACACTGGTGCCTGATCAAATATCTTGTAACATTTTTACTACTGATCAAATGTCTGCTTTCAAAAAAAAAAAAAAAAAAATTAAAGCCGCATGGCCGATATTGAAAAACTCAGTATATCGGTCTACCTCTATCCACTGTGGGAAAATGTGCGCTGGACACTTGCTTCTACTGCAGAAATATGTACATAGATGCAACTCAGGCCAGGAAAATCCTAGCGGTTGAAAAGTCAAACCAAAAGCCCTGCTCTGCTCCCCCTGGTCTGAGGCTCCATGCACTGGTTAACTGCCCCCCCCCCCCCTCCCTGGGAAGTCACTGCTTTTATCTCCCTGTGAGCGAGGATGCGGTCGGGGATGCTCTGGTGGAGCTCCATGCTGTTCTGATCTGAAAACTAGATGAGACAGGCCTCTAGACTCAGGAAGAAGCTGCAGAGGCATTTTATCCTGTTATTTGAGCTTTTATGGTTGTGTGAAGTATATTTGAATTTGTCATCAGAGTCTTAGATCTGTCGTCCATTTGTACTTGGACTGTACGTTGTGTTGTTTAGGGCCATCATGTTCATCACTGGTTGTTTTGTTGAGTAATAGTTTGGTCTATAGAAGATCAGAAAATAGTGAAAAAGGTGTTTCCTAAAGCACAGGATGATGTCCTCAAACTTTAACGTATTTAGTTCACTGTCACAAAGGAGGAACAAAACCAGCAAATATTCACATTTAACAAGGTGGAATCAATGACTTTGGTACAACGGCGCATTAGGGCCACAAAGGAAAATAAAAACGCTTGAAAACTTAAAAATGTCTTCTTCAATTTGTGCATTTAAAAGGATGTATAAATTCCACTGTAATAACAAAATATAGAACATTATAGAAGTACACATAAAATAAGATATTATTGTAGTTAATTGGTATCATGATAAGAAGATATTATCACATTTATTGATCATTGTATTTGGAGTAAATATTTAAAGTGCATAAAATATATAGTCTATATTAAAAACAGTTGATCACACAAATCTAATTGTGTGTGAGGTGACTAAAAAAGTGTATTTGGATGGTTTATATGGATGTTTGTGTTATTGTAAAAATATACACAGGAAAATGTGTGTTAACAAAACAAAGGAAGCGGATCTAGTTTGATTATTAGTTTGTAAAAGGGGGTTGGGAGTGGGGATGGGGATGGAATCGAGAACCGGTTCTCAGTAGCTTGATTCCATGGAATCGTTTGCCTGCCTGTTTAACGATTCTGCTTATCGATTCTGCCTTCGTTGTGCATGCGTGATGATGTCACACGTACGCTGCATTGTTTTGGTCAGAACGTAGCCAACATGGCGTTGAGGCAGAAACGGTCTAAACAGACCACACCAGGTCCACTGGAACACTGTCAAAGCTTCCATGTCTTCTAAAGGGTGGAATCCCTCCAATATCCTCAAACTTTTGTCCACAGCACGTGACTCATTTACAGGAATGTTACGTATTTGATTCTCTACTTAACAGCGCTTGTGAATGTAGCGGCAGAGTGAAGGCCGGGCCGGTTCCGGTGTGGGGAACAAGCGTCGTAACTCCTCAAATACAAGTTTCCAAACGTAAGAAGGGAAAGGAAATGAGGTGCACAACAACGGGAGACGAGCCGAGCTGAGTCAAACCGGTTCCACGTAGTAGAAATGCGACAATAGAGGAATTAGTAAAGCATCTTTAGTTTCACTTTCACTGTACCCCCCCCCCCCCCCCCCCCCCCCCCCCCAACCAGGTCCGGCATCATCTGTTATTATTATTTGTACATTCTGTATATGGTATATTTTCTGTGCAGAGATGGAAATATAAGACAGTTAATGCAAACACACCTGTTTCTACTCTTTTATTCCCTCACCCAGTGAGAATCGATAAGAGAATCGATAAGGAATCGGATCGATAATCAATATCGATAATGGAATCGGAATCGTTAAATTCTTAACGATTCCCATCCCTAGGTGGGAGTCAATAAGTTATACTTCTTCCCACTCCTTTTCGAGCACAGAAAATTTTTATTTATTTATTTATTTTTTGGACCATGTTGTATGATTCTTTGTTATCTGATGATTCTATGTGCTCGAAATAAAACTACTACTAATTGTCACTACGAGAATAAAGTCATAATATTGAATTTGAGAATATAGTCAGAATATAATGAGAGTAAAGTTGTACCCACTCATCGCATAATGGAGAACTTGGAACATTCAGTGAAGTTACTCTTTCATTTGGGGTTATGCTCAAAGGCCGAATACTGAACCTATTAGCCCCGCCCACCATCCACACATTACCATTAGGCTAATGACTTTGAAGCGAGTTTGCACATGTTTGGGTTGTTTCATTATAAGAACTGAACTGATTTGGAGCAAATTGCCTCTTTTGTGGAGGAGAAACTGACGAAGTGTTCGTCTGCAGGGCTATCGGTGGAAACACCAGAGTTATCGGGTTTGTTGTTTCTGAAGAAACTGAGAGGATTCTGCTGTGAGTTTTGGAGTCCAACAGAAGGGCAAGTTACTGCTTCACTTGTGTTCGCTGTAAAACTCTGTCGAATTTTCAAAATATTGTGACTTTAATCTCATAAAAGTATGACTTTATTCTTGTTAAATAATGAGTTTTTTTTTTTTTAATTTACAACTTTATTCTCATTATATTCTGACTTATTCTCGAAATATTACGACTTTACTCTCATAGTGACAAGCGTTTTTATTTTCTTATGTGGCCCTAATACTCCGTCGTACTTTGGACACTGATCAAAACAGTTGCTGATCAGTGTAATGGATGACAGGTCTACTGGTTACCTCCGCCAAGGAGGTTATGTTTTTTGCCAGGGTTTGTTTGTTTGTCTGTCCGTTAGTGTGCAACATAACTCAAAAAGTTATGGACAGATTTGGATGAAATTTTCAGGGTTGTTGGAAATGGGATAAGGAAGAAATGATTAAATTTTGGTGGTGATCGGGGGTGGGGGGGCCCACGGGGGGGGCCCACTGATCAGCCTTGGCGGAGGTCTGCACTCTCCGAGTGCTTCTAGTTTTATATTTATTTACCCCGCCCCCCGAAGGTGAGGCAAGGGGTATTGCTTTTGGTTTGGTTTGTTAACACCGCCAAGGAGGTTCCGTTTTTGCCGGAATTGGTCTGTCTGTCTGTCTATCCGTGTGCAAGATAACTCAAAAAGTTATGGACGGATTTGGATGAAAATTTCAAGAAATGTTGATACTGGCACGAGGAACAAATGATTACATTTTGGTGGTGATTTGGGTGTGTGTGTGTGTGGGGGGGGGGGGACTGATCTGCCTTGGTGGTGGTCTGCACTCTCCCAGTGCTTTTCTAGTTTGTTTGTTTGTTTGTTCACACTTTAGCAGCAAAACTATTGCTTGAATTCATCCCAGATTGGGTTTATAGATTACCAGTGACCCAGAATACATGTGATTACATTTTGGGAAAAGTAGGTCAAAGTTCTAATTTTTTATGAATTAGTAAAATCTTTTTTTTCCCCTCCATTTACTTATAATGGGTGAAATTTGTCTATGCTGACATCAGCACATGCATAGACATGATGACATCAGCTGGATCGATGCCAAAATAAGTTACAGTACATGCGAAGAGTGGGTTTTATTGTGCCTGGAACCACTTGTTTATAATGTAGTGAAGTAAGATAAGATAAGATAAGATAAGATAAGATAAGATATTTTGGCTTTATTGATCCCACTGGGGAAATCACGGTGTCTACAGCAACAAAATACAGAAAACTAAGAACAGAAAGACAGGCAGAACATGTAAAATATAAGAGTATGAACTTTTAAATGAGCTTTTTTGTACATACATACATATTATTTAACAATTATTAATATTAGTATTATTAGTATTGAAAAATGCTGTACAATAAAGACACAGACTGCTGATCTGTTCTGATAATAATAGGAGCATTTGTCACATATTGGTGTTTTTTCATCCAGAATCCAAACTATTCATGACCATAAAACACTGTTAGTTCTGCAGCTGGTTCTGTTTGTAGTTGAACCGTGTCCGTCTCACAGGCTCAGTCAGACTGGTTTATGTGATGGAGTGGACAGAGACGTACATATTGACCACAGAACCATGTCCCAACCTAAATCCATGTGATCCACTTCACATTGTCATATCTTCATTGAACTGATGTTAGATCAGTGTCTGTGATGGGTCACAGTTGAGCTAATGCTAACACTAGCTTAGTGACTGTGAAGCAGTTAACATCATCAAGCTTTGGTTCATAAGGTCATTGCAGTCTTAGGACCTATTAACCACAATGTGCTGTAAGTTAGGGAAATATATGTGTTTTACTAAATAAAAATAAGCTCCAAAAGTCCAACTTGGCAGGCGAGCGAACCAGGTGTCAAAGTTTGACATAGAATTAGTCATTAAATAAGTAATTAAAAAATGGATTAATTATTAGAGGCTAAAGTTAGAGTAAAAAAAAACAAAACAAACATCATTCGTGTTTTTTGCAATGCATTTGTAAGGGAGCCAGGGCTTTTAGAAGCACCATCAAGTGGCCATCAGTGGTATTACAAGTTTAAGATACTAATGTATTGGCGAGGAGCCGAGGTCAAAATGAATTATGCAATTGAAAACCTCCTGAATAATGTCTCTAGCCTGTCCACTGTACAAAATAATGTCAGCTGATGTTAGTTTAACCTGCTTAGCTAGTATTAATAACAGGTCTTGAAAGTCTTTAAAAATATGGAATTTTGAACCGCTGTTTTCCAGACCTTGAAAAGTCTGGAATTTTGTGTGAAAGTCTTAATAAACTGTGTAACAAAAATTCTGTCATCGTAGAATTTTAGAGTAGCACAGACACATAATCTTGTAAGATAAGAAATGCATGGAAAAGCCTAAAAAACTTGATCTGATTTCACTAAACTAGTTTGTACTGGAATGATTCTAGTGAAACTTGTTTTGTGTGGTATATATATAAATAAGTTTATGTCAGTAAACACAGTTTACTGTGAATTATGCATTCATACATTTATTAAAATGAACCTTTTCCACTACACACAGCAGGTACAATCTTAACAAAAATGTGCACACAAGTATAAAAGTACATAAAGTCAAGGTTTAGAGGAAAAAATATCAGTTTTGGAAAAAGTCTGGAATTTTATTGGTATAAAGAGCAAACACCCTGAATAAACAGCATAACCCTAGCTTTCTGTCATGTGTAGGTGAACAGTCAGGATGTCAGAAGAAAAAACTTTCACTGTAACCAACAAGTCATTAAATATATACTGTCATTAAATATACACTGGTCAGAACTACCTGTACAATGCCAGTCTATATGATAAAAGCCAAGTGGCCTCTGTGTGTGTGCGTTAGGGATTCAGCGGTACTCAGGAAAACCGTTTCCTGTTGGGTCCACCCTGCACTGGACAGTCTGTCCTTACGGACCGCAGGTTTTTCGGTTTCACAATTGATTTTGCGTTGGCGCTTTGTATACTGCTTTACAGGCCAGAGTGTGTGCCTGTTCCAGGCAGGTGACGGCCCGCCTCCACAAGTTAATTGTCCAATCACGGTTGGGCTTCCACAGCAGTGATTGGAGGGGTTTGGCCTTAGAACTGATGAAGGTTTAAGTCGCTCCACTGTCACGTCTCATCTGTGCAGTAACTACATATGCAGTATACAGCCTCGGCTTGTACCTCTCTCTCTCTCTCTCTCTCTCTCTCTCTCTCTCTGGACATGCACGTGAGTGTGCAGTGCGAGGAAGCCCCGCCCCACAGTGAGAGACAGTGGACAGAGAAGCGGCTTTAGACCAAGGTTATAATTGTTAACGAAAACTAACAAAATGACGAAACTAGAATTGTAAAAGATTTTCGTTAACTGAAATAAATAAAAACTATAACTATAAAAAAAGATAACAAACTGAAACTGGATTGACTAAAACTAAACTAAACTAAGCATTTAGAAAATAACAAAGCTAACAAAAACTAGCAAACCTGCTCTAAAAACAACTTAAAACTAACTGAATTGGAGAAAAACAAGTCAAAACTAAATAAAACTATAATGAAAAATCCAAAACTATTATAACCTTGCCTTAGACTCAACACACATCTGAGTCCTGCAGGGGTCCACTTTTCTAAACCCACACCCACTCATACTCACAAAACTGAGTACTGTGCAACACCAACCTGCTACCTGCATTTTTTAAATGTCTAAAACGCACCTGTCCGTACCCACGTACATTAGACCCCACACCCGACCCGTGATTAAACACATTGTCTGAACAGTAACTTACTTGACTGACCCGGTGCAGGACTCTGACACACATACAATAGTGTGACACAATTTGTTCCTGTTGTGAAATTCCGTTTTTTGCTGATAAGCAAAATAAAATATAATTTTGGGGAGAAAAAAACTGTTCTCTTTATGCACAAACATGAAACTGAAACCGAACTGAAACCGTGGCCCAAACATCCCACAGCAGTCCACCTGTAACGTTGCACTCTTAATGTGCATGTGTGTGTCTCCAGGATTTACAACAAAATCTGTACAGAGCTGACATGCTGCAGTTTGTCATACTTATGTATTTTTAGGTCAAGGAACAGACTAGCAAAAATGGCAAGTTGATAGGACCAATATTTTGGGAGATATTAGTAATTTTAGAACACAATAGCCTTACAATCATGTTGCTATGCCCAGAACGCTTTGGCGGTGACTGCTGGACAAATGCGGTACAGCATGCACAAATACACAACAGCATAAAAACTACCACATACACCCTCATAATCTCTGGTCGTATATTAGACATTGTACGACATTGTGTCACTGCCCAAAGGTGGGTCTAGACCAGGGGAGGCCAGCCCTGGTCTGGACCACTGGATCTCAACCTTTTTTGACAAACGCCCCTTTACGCAATCATGTGTCTCCTGCCCTCTCTCAGCTTTCTCGTTTCCAAATGCCCCCCAATAGTGTCTTAATGGCCCCCTTGGGGGCTGTACCACCCCCGTTGACAAACACGGTCTAGACCTATGAACATGGCAGAAGATCTGATCTGATCTGCTTCTTCAGAAGAATTATACAGATTCCATAGCAGTGTCGTCCAAAGTTCATGTGTTTACTGCTATTGGTGGATTAGATTCATAGTGAAGCGTTACAGCAGGTCGACACAAATGACCACATTGGTTTTATTTTTATTGTAGCTATTGTCTAAGTCATTGACGCCCACAGGTGTAAGTCCATATGGCTTGTGTGCACAAAGTGAAATTTGAGAGCGAGAGAGAAAGAGAACTCCCTCCTCCTGCCTGCCCCCCCGGTCCGTGTGATTCGTGTGTACCTTAGGTCTGCAGGCACACCTGGTCTAAATATTTCTATATCATTATATAATTGATGCCAAAAAGGTACCAGACCACAGCCTTAGCTTGAACTATACATGAAATATATTTTAAAAGAATATAAGGATGAGGAACAGCAGTTTAAGCCAGGACGGTAACAGAAGTGTTTAAAGAAGGAATAAGGAAATACAGCTGGACTGTTTTGTGCTCTTATGTTTTTTTTTTATAAGTTATAACTTGAGCTCTTTTCCTGTAACTTAGTGTTAACCTGTTCTTTTTTAATGGATTGTATATATTAGTCATGTAATTTGGGGTTGGACAATATAAGCTCGGCTTCTTCCTACTCCATTTCGGACATAAAGTGTTGTTGAAGAGCCACAGTGAGGTAGTTCAACATTGTGTTCTTTGCTTTGCCTTACCTTTGTTATTGTTTTCGATACTTTGGAATGTTCTGTTTAAATTTGTGGTTTCTCTTTGCCTCTACACTCTCCACTGGGTTTGCAGAATAATTATCAGCACTGATAAACATCGGTCTGATATTGAAAAAATGATGTCACTCAGATAATTCCGATAATTAAAGTTTCACAGATAATAGAGCCCATAATATAAATCTAAATAGCTTAGATTTCATGCATTTCACCAGTACAACGGTGCACGTTGTTGCCTTACCAACCACCATAAAAACCAAGAAGAAGAAGAAGAGGTCTAGATCAGTCCACTGTTCATAGTAAAAGGGTTTCAGTTACTTTCTGCTACAGCTGCAAGACCAAGAGGAAGCTGTGGACACTGTTTTGGTCCGGCAGCAGCAGAAGAAGAGGGACTATCTAAAACACTTAACCCAAAAAAGGCTTAACGTAGCTTAATCCCAGAGAACAGTGATTAATCATCACCAAAAGTTAATGTGGACATCTCTAGTCAGGCCCACTTTCACCTCTGCAAAAATCATGACAACCCCAATTTCTGGATGTTGTCCATGTTAAGCCTTTTCATCTCCATAGGGACACATTATAGAGAAAAAGCAGAAAGTAGCTTAATGTCTTAAAACAGCGGTTGATCATCACCAAATTATGCATGTGGACATAAATAGTAAGAACTGATATGGAAAACAGTGTGTTTGCACTAGCGTGACTGTTGTATCATGCGCATCAATCTACAGGATTAAAAAAAATATGGGGGTAAAAATTTGAACGCAACAACAGTTCTGTTAGGACTGTGACATGCTGTGATTCACTATAAACTTGAATATTAGCTACATTAAGAAGACGTCAGTCTGAACCCACAACATAATGTCTTATTTTACAGCTCGTCAGCTGACTATAAATTAGGCTATCCCTTACATAACAACCAGGTCATGTATTTCGACATTCAAATATGAGCCAACAAACAACATATCTGACAGTGACAGTAATTTTTGTGTCACTTCTCCAGTGTGATGCTGAGCTACCTTGAGTACGCTCCTACTCAAAGTCTTGAGGAGAGAGGCAACTTGACTGCCAGGTTCGACATTGGTCAAACACTGTCAGTGGCTTAGTGCCAAGTCCAACCGGGTATTTCCTGTGATTCATTGGCTGGTCGATCTGTCACTCAAGCTGATCTGACCTATGGGTTTACTCTTTGTGTATTTGGGTAGGTTCCTACTCACTCACTTTTCCTCTGGTTGATCTGTAGAATTTCTACTGGTAATTGGATACTTTGGTTTATCTCACGAAAAGTGTGAGGGATGAAGTTGTCACTTGGTAAAAGTCTGCCAGGTCTGTGACGCCCATGGTTAGTTGAACTCTTAGTGCAGTTGTTTGAACTTAAAAATTAAATTCAGCTGAATTAAAAACTGAAATGTGTCAACGCTAGTTTCCTAGTTTGGTTGGCTCATCTGGTATTCACATCACCAACCATGGCTGGTGCTGGAATTGAACCTGGACCTTCTGCTATGAGGTGACTGTATTAACCACTGAACCGCCATCAAACAGTGGAAACGCATACAGATGAGGCAATGTCTTAACCCATATGGACCCAGGGTGACTTTTTCTCTCTATTTAAACTTTGCTAAGTCATTTATCACCATATATTATATTATCCTCTCAATTTTGCATTTTTCCAGTGAAAATAATCTATTCTATGTTTAACTGACTGATCATATAGATGTCATAGAAGCTCGAGTCAAGGTTTTTATATCAAAACATAAAAAAATGAAGAAAAAAGTGTCTTTTTCAGTCCAATCTGTCATTAACTGAACATAAACCCAGTGTCTCCATCCACTGTCATTGATCCAACTCCATGGGTTTTACTGGTGAATCAATGTTGTAGAAGATGACGATGTTTCCACGGTAACTAGGGAGCCTATGAATGTTCAAATGGTTCATATCTGATGACCATGAGAAGACAAATAACTGCATTTTTCACCAATTATTTACATGGATTGATAGGATTAGTGGATCAACAGGTACTAAACAGTTACATCAGTAGATGGTTTAGGTCACCTGTGGATGTTTGGGTCTTTATGGGTCAAAATAAATGCATAATGTGTATTATAAAATGTATTCCCAGCTCTGAAACAAGGCGCAAAAGAGTGATGATAAGTTCACAACCTGATAACTGTCCATGATGCATTTGGATGCTATATCACCAAACTGTGATGATGCAGGGTTTGACTCCACCCACTTTCCTGAACTGTTGCTGAAGTTAAGTCAACAGAATTCACTAAGTTAGTTGGACAAGGATTTTCAAGTTACAACCCATCAACACCCAAACAGCCACCGTCGACTAAAACCATCTCCTGATCTAAACTGTTTAATATCTTTTGATCCACTAATCCTATTAATACATGCAAATAATGGGTAAATACAGTTCTTCATCTTTTCATGGTCTTCACATATGCCCTATTTGGACGTTCAGAGGCTCCGTAGTTACCGTGAAAACACCGTCATCTTCTACAACAGTGATTCACTAGTAAAACCCATGGAGTTGGATCAATGACAGTGGAGAAGACGAACAAAAATGAAGAAAAAAAACATTCAAAATGATATATAACGTGGAAAAAATAAGCAAAAAACTGTGTAAAACAAAGTAAAAAATAATAGAATAATCAACAAAATGAACAAAAACAGCCGAAGTAATGAATAAAAGGAATAAAAACAAATTAACAAAATAATAATTAATATTAACCTCCTGAGACCCAGGAAATGTCAGCAAAGTACCGGCTTATTTTTTTCTTTTATTTAATAAGTGCCTATATTGGAAACATCATGATGCAACAGTTTTTTTCAGATGCAGTTTTTAAAATTTTTACTGAGTGTCCTTTGTGGTGGACAGTGTTCTTTTCTCTTTTTTTTTGTAAAGTTGTGAAACTGTTGTCCACAAATGTGGACAGAAACCCATAGCTGAGTCTGAGGAGGTTAAGAAAATAAGCCAAATACTGAACAAAATTGCAAGAAAGGAAATAGGCAAGAAGATGTTGAAAAATGTCAAAAATTAATTAAATAGTCAACAGAATGAACCAGTACAGCCAAAGTAATTGATAAAATGAACAAAAAAAAGAAAAAATAATTAGAAACAGGAACAAAATAATCTACAAACTGAGCAAAATTGAAGAAAAATGTTGAAATAATTGGTGTAAAATAAAGTTCTTCATCTTTTCATGGTCATCAGATATGTCCCATTTGAACGTTCAGAGGCTCTGTAGTTACTCTGGAAACACCGTCATCTTCTACAGCATTGATTCCCCAGTCAAGCCCATGGAGTTGGATCAGTGACAGTGGATGGACACACTGGGTTTATGTTCAGTTAATGAGAGATTGGACTGAAAAAGACACTTTTTTTTCAAGTTTTCTCTGTTTCTGGTATAATAACCATCAACTTTAATCTGAGCTTTTATGAACATCTACAGGATTTGTGAATTAAATATGGGAAAATACGTGATTTACACTTAAAAAACAAAAAATAAGGAGGATAATATTGCAATCAATAGTGAGAAATCACCTAAGAAAGGCACAAAAGTAGCACTGTATTTATGGGTTAAGATCTGAGACATTTTGAATGTGTATTTTTGTTTTATCATAAGTCAAGTAATCAGAATAATATTTAAGCAGAATAAATGTAGACGACTGTGGTGAGAGCAGCCATGTTGTATGGGTTCGAGACAGTGGAGGTAGCGGACGTTCAGACGATCACGCTCTCTGTGGGAGGGACCAAGATAGATCGGATCAGCAATGAGTACATCAGAGGAACAGCACATGGTAGATGTTTTTGAGAAAAAAATCCGAGAGGCTGGACTGAGATGGATTGGACCAGTGGAGGTCCAAAGTGGTGAAATCATATTCAATTCAATTTCAATTCAGTTTTATTTGTAGAGCCCAGTATCACAACAAGGTTGCCTCACAGGGCTTTACAGCATTTGTTGAACATGAAAATAAGCAACAGTCAAATAATTAGGTAGGTAAACAGTTGATGAAGCAAATGGATCAGTGTCCCGGGCATCCCCCTGTCCTTAGACCCTCCTTCTCGGCAAAGAAAAACTCCAAAAAACTCCAGTGGGAAAAGAGAAACCTCAGGTGGAACCACAGTGAAGGAGGGATCCACTCCCATGGACGGACAGGCTGTAGATGAAACCAGGACTGACGGACATCCATTTGCTGAAATAATTATATTTTGGTGGCACAGTATCCATGTCAGTCTTCAGCTGCACTATAACCACATATGACCAGTAGGATACATGTACATGCAGCACTATTTTAAAATGTTAAGTTAAATTCAAATACAAAGTATGCGTTTTCAGTCGTGTATTTCTTATATGTAAATTTCACCGTCTATCCTTCAAACACGTCCATTTATCCATGAGTCTATAGTTAAAGTCAGACATGTCCCAGACAAGTGTCTTTTCCACTGATAGTTGGACAGTGCATGTAGACCAGGGGTGGAGGTAGTACAGGTAAATCGCATGGCATTAAAAAAAATAGGACCAATGGTCCTGTATCTTACCGGCCAAATTAAAAGCTTTGGGAAATGTATCCAGATGCCATTTATTCTCACCCAGTTCTGTGTATTTATTCTATTACAGAAATAGCCCATGTTTTGGTCATATTCCAATCAGATCTGTAAAAAATTCAAATTCCAACTTGATATCATTGATTCTTACTGATTTATTGGATCGATCCACTTCCTATCTGTTCTAATGGGAAAATTTTTCGAAGTCGCACCAAATCCAGAATCAGATCCAGATCGAAATAATGTCAGTACCTTGTGTTGACATCATCACACAGAAGCTGTATACCAAGTTTGAAGTCAATCAGAACTGGAGTTTCGGAGAAGAAGACGATTGAATTTTTTTCCCCATAAGAGCCCATGTTAAATTTTCCGTAAGTTCCCAGATCAGAAGAAGATCCTGATCAGCATGTGGACATTATGTTTGGGTCATCTCCCCATCAGGGCTGGACTGGAGAAATTTACACTGGAGATCATTATATTTACTGAGTTATTGCATCCATCCACTTCCTATCTCTGATAATGGGGACATTTTTCAAAGTCGCTCCAAATCCAGAATGAGATCCGGATCCAAATAATTTCACTAAATTTTGTTGACATCATCATAAAGAAGCTGTATACCAAGTTTGAAGTCAATCAGAATTGTAGTTTCAGAGAAGAAGACGATTGAAATTTTTGTAACGTACGACAGACGCTGACAGACGACACCGACAGACGCCGACGCCGGATGCCACATGACGACAATAGCTTATAGTCGGCCGGTAAGCTAGAAATAGGAAATTAACATAAGGGTTAAAACATACAGTACCACTGATACCACTCATATTGGGAATCAATCCCATACCTCCTCACACCAAAGTCCATTGAGCTAACCACTGATCTATCCAGCTGTTTAGCTACAGATCAGTAGTATTACTTCCAGACATATTTGCTGATTCCATTGTTTGTTTTTTTTTATTTTCCAATTTTTTATACTCTGAGGCTCTCCTATCTCTTATATTGGAGGGCGTGCACTTTGTGTGCGCCAGTTATAATGACAGTCTATGGCAGGGCTGTCAAACTCATTTTAGTTCAGTTCCACTTTCAGCCAAATTTGATCTGAAGTGGGCCAGACCAGTAAAATAATAACAAGGAAAAAGTAAAATTATATTCTGATCAGGTTTATATCTACAAAGTTCCTGTAAAAATCTGAAAAACATGAACAACTTGAATTGTCTTCGGAGAAAAAGTGCAATTTTAACAATATTATGCCTTGGTTTGTCAGTTTATCATTTACACATGTGCATTACAATCGTACAAAACATTTAGTCACAGGCAGAATACTGGTAAGATTACATTTACTTTTCTGAAGACATTTCCGTTTGTTCATATTTGTTCAGGTTATTCCCATTTTTTGTAAAAGTATAGTTTGGTAATGTAAACATTTTGATGTAATGTTACTTTTTTACACCTAAAAAACATTGAAAGAGTTTGGGGTTGTCATTATTTATAGGTTATTCTGATAATATTTTACTGGTTCTGACCCACTTGAAATCTAATTGGACTGTATGTGTCTGTATGTGGAATGTGAATTAAAATGATTTTGACACCACTGATTGTTAATATCTTCAGTGTAATTTTTTGCATTTCTCAAATTTCATCCTGCAGGCCGGATTGGACCCTTTGGCGGTCCGGTTTTGGCCCCCGGGCCACATGTTTGACACCTGTGGTCTATGGAGTTCTCGGGTGGCGCCCCAAACAGGAAACATGTGACTTGGCTGCTCGTTAAACGACCAAAAACATGTTTAAACTCCACTTGAATACAGATTATATACAGTACTCACAGACTGTATCATGTATAGCTCGTTTATTTAAATATTAGTGTTTTTGTAAAATTATCTTATGTGATTCCCATTGTCTTCTTCTTCACGTGAGACAGGTGGGGCGGCATCCTAGCGCCCTCTATTGACGAGCCACCACTGGTTTGGACATGTACAGAGGAGGGATAGTGAATGTATTGGTAGAAGGATGATGAGGCTGTAACTGCTATGCAGGAGGTCTAGAGGAAGACCCAGGACCAGATTTATGGAGGAAGTCACAGAGGACACGAGGGTAGTTGGTGAGAGAGAAGAGGATGCAGAGGACAGGGTTAAATGGAGGAAGATGATTGGCTGTGGTGACCCCTGAGTGGAACAGCCCAAAGGAAAAGAAGAAGGACAAGAAATGGGCCAAATTCTATTTTACAGTGGGTCACGTTTTGATGCACAGAGTCGTCCAGAAGATACCGAGACATCACCATGGATATGTTTTTGCACAGTTTACATATAAATAACTTGGCTAAAATAAGAAAGACAAAGTGAGAAAAGGCTACAGTAAACACAGCATGAACTGGGACATGAACTGTCATAAACACTGTCCCCTCCTGACCTGACCCATGGCACCGATCTGAGGACTCTGGAGATGGACTTGTACCTGGTCCCTTATGCACAGGGGTGTGTTTGGTACTGAAAACTGGTGCCAACGACTCATGACCAAGCAGTATAAAGGGATGGATAGAATAGAATAGAATAGAATAGAATAGAATAGAATAGAATAGAATAGAATAGCCTTCATTGTAATTGTGTGTACAATGAAATTAGGAGTCCAACTCCAGTCAGTGCAGTATTTTCTAGGGGTGCAATGGTGCATGTTGTACTGTCGTGCTGTTCGGTACACCCCTCATGGTTCAGTGTGAGCATGTACCGCGGTACGGCTCATTGTCTCTGGCTCTGAACGGCTACTATGTCTATTTATTTTTTGTTCATTTGTTTGTTTGTTTTGATGATGTCTATGTCATCATTATTTGTATTTTTATTTATTATTTATTTATTTTTAGCGAATGAGCGATGTACTAATGTTTGTTTCTTTCACCTGCGTGGGGACTGCAGATGAAAATTTTACATAGGTGTATTTTTTATACAGCAGTGTTCATAAATGTGCATGGTCCCTATTAAATAAACCAATTAAATAAATAAATAAATTTGTCATTTTCAAATGACATTTCCGGACAACTCGTGTTTATATTAGAGCTTTGCAAGATGACTGACCGGATGCAGAGCACAGCCCTTCTACTTCCAACTACCCTTGTCAATATTAACATTAGTGTCCACATTATTGAAACCTCCTTTGTTGTCGCCATGTTTCTTATTGTTATTGACTTTCTTCTTCTTCTCAAAAAACTTTACTCTTCTTCATGGTATTTGGCCAGTATGGTAATTAAGAGTGGCGCCCTCTGGTGGATTGATTGAGAAACGCTCATTGCAACGTACAGGAGGCATGGAAGTATGAAGGCAGTGACGCATGACAATGGTAGAAACTCACAAATCTTTTATGTACATAAAGGAACATAAATGAACCTTAAGGCTCTCCATCAGCTCGCAGTTATGTTTGGTGCACAGCTGGGCTCTGTGTCCGAACTGTACTGAACCGTAAACTCAAGAACTGCAATGCGTACCAAACCGTGGATAACCTCTTCTGTAGTATTTACAAACACCAGTACTACAGAAATAAGAATACGTAATTACAAAAACTGAAAAACAAGAAAATATAGTTAAAAAAATTTACTACAGGGTGTCCCATAAGTCTCCATACATAGGAAAAATAAACGTCTCTTGACATAAACCATTTTTTTTTAATATAATATGCTCTATATGACTGCCATTTTGTCGGGAACAAATTGATCCAGAACACTTCCTGTTTTTTTGAGCTTGACAATAAGTTTTGCCACAGTGTCGTGTGTGACACTCGTCCCATGTTTTCTGTTAAATGCGCTTGCAACCATACGACTGCTTGCTGAATCAGCCATCAGGATGATTTCAATTCGTTGCTCTTTATTCAAATGCATTCTTTGGGTTATCTGAAATATAAAGAAATACATGTTAGAACCATGTATGTATGGAATGTATTATGTCTCCTATGTATGGAGACTTATGGGACACCCTGTATTTAACAAAGTAACACATATGTTATGTTCTGTTGTTAGAAGCTAGTAAAGGGGGCCCTCTAGTGGTCAGAATAAGTTGCAGTAACGTCTATTTTGTACTTCCGGTTTTCCCGTCGTCTGTTCAGACAGGAGAAGGAACTGAACGGACGTGTTTTTCTTACTCTGTACGGCCAGGAAAACGTTTGCCTGTGAGCATTTTATGTCCAGTTGTTGTAGGAATGAATAGTAAAACATATCTCTGATGTGAGCCTTTGTTGCTGGGTAAAAAGATGTCATAAATCTTAAACTAATCTATAAATGCTAATCGTTAGCATATCTGTGGATTTTCCTATTCAAGTTAGCATCGAGCTAGCGATTTTTTTACTATTCATTTAAAAGTATTATGCCATGTAAATGTACTAATGCAATGAACGTAACTGAGACATATTCTGTATGTGTGTTTGCAGTTTTACAGTGAGTCCCAAGTAAAGCTTTGGAGAGAAGCTTTTGACGTCTGGCTTCTCTTCGGAAACCTGTTGTCTATTTACTAAGCTAGTCTACACACACAGGCAGGGGCAGAATAAGAAGAACAGAGTTTATTAGAATTAAAAAAAAAAAAAAAAGCATCCTGCCCCCTCAAATGAAAGTTTCCGAAGGTAGGGAAAATAAAAAAAATAGTTGCACATCAGCGGGAGGGTTAGAGGAATTAGTAAAACATCTATTAGTTTCACTTTATGGTCCAGTAGTGATGCGCTAGTCAGGTTTTTTTCCACCTGGGGAATTATTTGACCCAACACGCCCTGCAAATAAACTGACATTCTTTTGACCCGGAAGTAACCCACCAAAGGTTGTAATTTGTCCCACAGTATGAATTTGGAAAGTGCAAATATTATACTGACGTTAGTAGGAGTCAAAGGTGTCATACTTGTTTTAGTTCAGGTTCCACATTCAGCCCAATTGTGATCTCAAGCAAAATAATAGTATGACTTCGAATTTAAATTAAAATTTCAATGTAACAAGTCGGTATCAGATCAATGTTGGATCGGGATCGGCAAAACAAATGAAAATAAATAAATAAAAAATCGGACTGGATCGGAAGCAAAAAAAGATCGGGACATCACTAACTGTCATTGCAGGACAGATCTTGGGGTTAGAATAGATTTGACTGTAATTTCCTATTTGTTCAAATATGTTTAAATCGCATTTTCTTTATTTGATTTGACAGTCGGCTTAAAGGACAGTTGTGTGTTGGAGTAATTCTGAAGGCCAGTAGTCTTCTTCACAGGTTCCAAATATCCTTTTTCTGTCATTAACCAATATCACCTCTGAGAAAAATCATACCCTGTCTTTATATCCTTAATTCCTTGCTTTTCTGAACAAATTTCTGAGATTTACAAGCTCCAGAGACTATTGTCAATTCTAAAAATGATTCAAACATTAATGACGAGCCTTGATATTTACAAGGACACAAACTACATCGGATGTTTATGGAGGAATATACTGGTAGATGGTCAGACTTGTGTTTAGGTATGAACTGTATGTAAATATGTAACTGTATCTTTCTAAATATGTAAATAATATTTGATTTTCAATTCAAATAATTTATATAAATACCAAATTTCTTATTTTTCTCTTTATATTTACATTTTTTTACTCGTTTGTGTTTTTTTTTCTACCTGTCTTTTTCTCTGCACTTACTTGTCAGACTGATCTTAATAAATGGTGTTGTATGTCACACCAGTTCTTATGGCATTTGGCATGCTATATGTACGCATTTTCGATCTTCTGCGTGTTATTCAGCGCCATTTGATCGCGTGTCAATTTCCGCCACGATCTCCGGTTCGCATAACCCTAACCCTCAGTGCGTGGTATTTGACGCATCGATGCAGGTTGGACAGGGGGCTAATAACAATGTGAACATACACGTGAAAAGCTTATAATGCCAAATAAAAGTGGCGTGTATATTACACGACTCATGATATTACATTGTGCTTGTATTTTTGCTGCTGTTAATTGTGAAATTTCCCCACAGTGGGATAAATAAAGTCATATCTTACCTTATATATCCAACTATCTATCATCTGAAAATTGCAAACGCATAAGGCACAGAAATCTCAATGGGACCAAATATAGGTCAGAGCTTGCGCTACTAATGTGCAGTTGAGATAAGTTTTCAGATTGGAGATGTGTAAAGGGCATTCCTGCTGACCAGTGTTCACACCATTTGATCTGTAAAACAGGAGAAATGCCTCCTCTGAGCATTTGGTGGGAAGTGTGAGCCAACAGGGCGTCCAAATAGCTTAAAAAGATGAAAGTGGAAAGAGTATTTTACTAGATTCACACTGAAAGATGATATGGATTTACATGACTAGAAAAAAAAAACAGAACACAGTCTTCCCTTAAAAGAGGTCAGCCATAAAAAGAACATGCTGGCATTTTGTTATAAATGACATTTACACTCATCTCATCCTTAGAAATAGCCCGAAGTTAGGTTTTTGAAATGTGAAGCAAAACAGCTTCTAACCTAAAACACTGCTGACATTTCAGCCACGGCCACATATGAACGTGACTGTAACGAACATGCAGAGTTCAGCTTTAAAACAGCTGTAGTCACCATCTGCCAGTGTTCCATTAAACCTGGACTGTCTGTGGTACTGGACCAGTAAAGTATGTCAACAATGCAACAATAGCCCTTTTATTTTGTTCCATTTCGTTGGCCTCATATCATAACTGCCTAACTGATACACAAATGGACAAAAGTATGTGGACACGTTGAATTCAGGTGTTTCTTTTCTAACAGGGGTCTGGGATACAAAACAATAATGACTAATATCAGAATATAGTTTTATATTATGGGATAAATATCCTATTGATTATTAATATTGATGTTTTGATGTCAGATCACCATGAACAGGACATCTTACAGCTGTAGACATGATATGTCCCAATATTTATGTCCATATAGTTTAGAGACATCAATATTTCCTCAAAGACAAATGTCATAATATAGTTGTATCTTGGGATAAATATCATTGCATTGGTTAGTTTGGTTTAAATTGTTTTCTTTGTTTCTAAAATGTATCAGAGATGCTTTCGGCTTCATTTCTCTCAACATTGATTTTGTTTTTTCAATCCATGACTACAGTTTTAAATGTTCTACCTCTAAATTTCTCAAATATTTTTCCTGCTCTGATTGTAAATAATAATTTTCTACCAAATCTAACCATCTACTTTCTTCACATCACTCTGAGTAAGAAAAATCTACCATTAAAACCAGTGTTTTTCAACCTTGGGGTTGGGACCCCACGTGGGGTCGCCTGGAATTCAAATGGGGTCGCCTGAATTTTTTAGTAATTGATAAAAAAAACAAAAAGAAAAAAAAACAAAACTTACGAATAAAAAATATATGGTGAGTTGAGACAGACAATCCTAATCCATAAACGACATGACAAACTCTGAAGCTAAAACTGCAGCACTGTGGTTCTGTTTATCTGTCTAATGTTCATTGTGGTCGGTTTCAGATGCTGGAGCTCCTTCGTAATTCATCGTTGATTTATTGTTTTTCGGTATTAATTGTCAGCCTTGTAAATCACAGCTGGACTGACTGTACATATCCTGACCAAGGAAAATAAAATTCTCTCTTTGTGCAGTAATCTACACCTGGCTTTTCTACCTCCGTCCACAATAATATACACTATAGAGACTAAATGTCATCTAAAAATAACATTTATTTACAGCCTAGTATAGCAAACTACTACATGATCAAAAACAAATGAATTTTTGCAAAAAAAAGTCTCCGTTTTGAAAGTCTGAGGTCGCCAGAAATTTGTGATGTTAAAATGGGGTCAGGAGCCAAAAAAGGTTGTAAACCACTGCATTAAACTTTAAGGAAATATTGATGTTTCTAAACTATATGGACATAAATGTTGGGACACATCATGTCTACAGTTGTAAGATGTCCTGTTCATGAGGATCTGACATAGAAACATCAATATTAATAATCAATAGGATATTTATCCCAATATAAAACTATATTCTGACATTAGTCATTATTGTTTTGTATCCTAGACCCCTGTTAGAAAAGAAACACCTGAATTCAACGTGTCCACATACTTTTGTCCATTTGTGTATGAGTTTGACAATTATGATATGAGGCTAACGATATATTGTCCTGTCAGTTGTGTAGATCTATACGTAGGTTCTTCTCTGAACACAGATGGTAACAACAACATCAAAGCCTATAATACAGTGTTAGTTGGTCTTTGGTTGGTAATCTGGAATATATCTTTTCAAATAGTGACCCATGCATTTATTTAGCTACTCTGCAGGTATTTATTTGAAGCCAGCGCCAGGCAATAGAATGATTTGCCTAATCAGTGAAACACCAGCCTACAGAGAAAGAGGGTGACAACAATGTCAGTTAAAAAGTAGATTTAGCCTGAAAAGCTTCATCTGTTGGTCTTTGAACTGTTCCTTAAGCCCTCAAAGAGCCACAACTATTTTTGACACAACTTCCAAATTATTATTCTTATTTTTTGTCTTTTCCACGTGATTTATCACCATTCATTCTAATGATTTGATCTGCATTTTGCATTTTTCAGTGTAAATCAGGTATTTTCCTGTATTTAATTTACTGATCATGTAGATGTTCTTTAAAGCTCAGAGTAAATTCAAAAGTTATTTTATCAAAACAGAAAACTGCAGCTAAAGTGACTTTAAAAAAAAAAATAGAATATGTCATTAAATGAACATAAACCCAGTGTCCATCCACTGTCATTGATTAAACTCCATGGGTTCATTATTTTTTATTCAATTTTGTTCAGTGTGTGGTTTATTTTGTTGTTTTTGCTCATTCTTTTTGTTAATATTTTGATTAATTTTGTCCATTTTATTCATTACTATGACTGTTTTTATTCATGTTCTTGATTATTCTTTCCTTGTTATTTTTTGTTTTGTGATTTTTCATTTTTCATTTTACAAAAGTGGTTTGTTTTTTGTTCATTTTCTTGCCTTTTTTATTACTTTATTTCTTCAATTTTGTTCAATTTGTGGCTTATTTTGTTCAGATTACTTATTTGTTGATTTATTGTTAAACTTTGTTCATTTTATTGATCACTTTGACTGTTTTTGCTCACTTTGTTGTTTATTTTATTCTTTTGGTTACTTCATTTAGTTTTTTCTTCATGTTATTTATTATTTTGTAAATTTTTATTAATTTTTGTGTATTATTTAGTATATTTAAACCCAGTGTGTCCATCCACTGTCATTGATCCAACTCCATGGGTTTCACTGGTGAGTCAATGTTGTAGAAGACGATGGTGTTTCCATGGTAACTACAGAGCCTCTGAACGTCCAAATGGGTCATATTTGTTGACCATGAAAACATGAAGAACTGTATTTTGCACCAGTTCTTTACATGCATTGATAGGATTAGTGGATCACCAGGTATTCAACAGTTACATCAGTAGATGGTTTTGGTAAATGTTTGGGTCTTCTTGGGTTGAGTCAAAGTTTTTTACAAACTGAGATTACTTCCACTGGTTTCATGTCTCTGATAATTGAAGTGTCTGTAATAAGATGAAACATGGAAGGGAGATGCGGTGGATTGATCAGGCTCTGTGCTGTTTTTCTTTGCAGGCGGTCTGTTTATCAGAAACACCGATCAGGAGTACACTGCCTTTCGCTTGGCGATCTTCCTGCACAACACCAGCCCCAACGCCTCAGAAGCACCGTTCAACCTGGTGCCTCATGTGGACAACATCGAGACCGCCAACAGCTTTGCCGTCACCAACGCCTGTAAGTCAGCTGCATGGGTTCATGCTGTCCTCGTGCACTAGATTGAGATTTGACTACAAGCAGGAACATTAGAGCTCTCTGTGAAGTTATGTTGGAATGAGGTCTGGAATGGAGCGTCAGCGGCTGTAGTTAAGACCACTAACATGGACGAGCAGGAGATAAGTCCCACTGGTTCCAGGAGCAAATCAATAGCAAATGGAACTGAGCTCAGATAAGGCTCAACACACTGTTTCTGCAACTTGATCACCACTAAATAATGTCGCTATTGCATGATCCGAGGAAATGTAGAGACATAAAATCTCCCTGTACTTTGTCAGGTCATATGTCCAGAGGCAGGAGTAGGAATCTGAATCATGTATATTATAAAAGCACTTTTGGTTTGGGTCCCGAAAAGAGAACTGTTTAGTCTAAGGCTACGTTTACATGTAGACGGTATCTGGAAAATGGAGATTTTTCTCTGCGTTTGTGCCTATTGTTTACGTGACAATGATGGCCACGCCCACCAAAGCGATGGTTTCTAAAAACTCCATTTTTGCATTTGAGTGTAAACAGAGGGAAATGGAGGTCTGGGACGGACATCACAGCTTATGACACAAATACATTTGTGTCACATGCGACTACTGGTTGGTAACAGAAATAATGTTTTGTTTTGATTCTTTTCAGGATTCTGATTGGTTAATGGGACTCGATCTTATCACCACACTGCCATCTACAGGCTTTTATGCTCTTAACGGTGTAGATATACAGGGAAACCAAGGTTTTTCTGAAAACAGTCACATGTGCACACCTTTTTTTTAAACAGAGAAGGGGAAATGTCCTTTTTTCCAAAATACCCAGCTATGTGTAAATGTAGCCTGAATAACGTGAACATCACAGTTTTTAGTTCAGTTATTGACAACACAAACCATACAGGAAACAGAGCTGGTCTGTGGTTTTACTGTGGCAAAAACAGAGCTAAGCTAACAGAGCTTTAATGTGAACTATCAGTTGATGCAGCATGTGAACATTTGTAACACACAGTGTTATTTTGAGTGACTGTCATAGATACATGGATTATATCATGGATACTTAGCATTGATCGGTGGTGTGATCTACTATGTGACTGGAGTTTGGAATACTAATACTACATAAAACCCCTTTAATGGTACATAAAGATCATGATTTTTTTTTAAACATATAAACATAATGAGTCATTGTTTTGGATCACGTCTGTACAGACCTGTTTTGTGTTAAACCAGGATGGATGATGTAGAAATATGGAGGATTAAAATGGTCGCATTTTGTGGTGATTTATCATATGTTGGTGAGATGTCAGATAAATAACACTGGTCTGTTAAGTAGTGAATTAGTAGAAAAAGATAACATAGCTCATAATTCTGACAAGAGGACATTATTTTAAGACAGCCATACTTGCAATCATTTATCATCACAATAACTATATTTCTGCAAAGATGTAATATGACAACAGGCGCATTTAGAGGGACATGAATTAGACTGAGACGGCACAGACTGATTATATCCACTAGTACTACTGCTGCCATACCGCCATCATTGATTTTATATCTGGCAAAATTATTATAAAAATGGCATCTGGACTATGAACATATGAAAATAATTAGTGTTATGGATCACTGTGAAGTACCATGAGCTGTGGAAACAGTATAACATGAACACACGTGTCTACAAGTAGTGATATGAAATATTTATATTGTAATATTTCATTAGTTTAAGGGAGGCAATTGGAAATTATCTTTACTGATGATTTATTGTTACTAATCTCCCTGTTATTTTCTCAATTAATCCATTTTTTGGGATATGAAATGTCAAAATGGTGAAAAATGCCAATCATCATCATTCCCAAAGTTCACATCCTCCAATGTCTGGTTTTGTCTATAACCCAAAGAGAAATCTGCCCTCAGAGGAATTAGATGCTCTCTTGTTTTTATCGATTATCAGAATGTTCATGTTCAATTCAGTTTTGGTGTTTGCTGTGTAGATTTTGTGTTAATTCAGTTGAAGTGTTCAAACCTGTTTTTGGATCATTGTACAGGGGCAACATGTTATACTTGTGTGACTTCATGATCTGAGTCCAGACCTACACCTGGTCAACATCAGTATCAATATCAACATCAATATCAATATCAATAGAGGCAGGACGGGGCATCAAGGAAATTCAAATACAGTTATGGCCTTTATTTGAAGTGTAAAATGTTTCATGGTATTAAAAATGAACACTGACTGGAGTGGAAATGGACACTGTGTAGAATAAGGGACTGTTCGACTGAGCTGAGGATAATGATCACAGTCTTGTAACTAATAGTATCTTTTTTATGATCTCTATCAGAATCAGAATGCTTTATTAATCCGGGGGGAAATTATTGGGTGTTACAGTCGCTACATTCAAGAAGAATAAAAAGTAGCAGGAAAGAAATGATCGATAACAGAAAAAGAAAAGGAAATAAAAACATATATAAAGCTCTAAATATTCAAACATATATACATATAGCTCTGAATATATATACATGCCAAATCTTATTATTAAAACACTCTATTAAGGCACAAAATTAGAACAACAAATTACACAGTATGTATTAGACAATATATTATCAATATGATAATTAAATACATTTACATAATAAGTGTGCAAAAATGTAGTTGTGTGTAATTCTAACTTATTTTGTTATAAGGTGTCATTCAGTGTATGTATGACCTTATGTGTAGCCTTGTCTCTATATCATGACTAGGGATGCACCGATCCGATACCAGTATCAGGTATCGGCTCCGATACTCAGTGTGTGTACTTGTAACTCGTACAAGATGTCCGATACAAATGCACTGATACCACTTCCGGCCGTGTGACATTCACAGTTCAGTGCAGCAGGTACACGGCGGTGGAATAATGTATAGGGAGTGTGAAGATTTTTCAAATAATGACGGTGATAAAAGTAACACTGACTGCAAGTAACGTTAAAGACACAGACAGATACAGATACAGCGTTCTGTCCGCCCTCTGTGTACATTCCATCCATTTTCCAGGTGCTGGCGGATGCGTACCCAGGCAGAGAATACCAGCAGGAACTGTGAAGGTAGAGGATCTGTTCAAAGAGCCACTGTGTGAGTTCGAGAAAAACTACTGACAGATTTATGACAACTACCCAGGGCTCAGCCGGTTTCCGTCCTACTCAGGAGTGGTGCTACTACGGAGCAATGCGGACCACCGCCAGCAGAAGTGAAAACGAAACTTCTGGCTCATTTCTCTTTTCTCTTCCTGCTGAAGCTTCGCTTTTAAACCTTACCAGCGAAAACGCTATAATATTAGTATCACATTAGTGTTACCTCTGTCGTCCCCATGTTTGTTATTACTGACTTTCTTCTTCTCAAAAACTTTCCTCTTCTTCGTGGTATTTGTCCAGTATGGTTAATTCAGAGCGGCGCCCCCTGGTGGATTAATTGAGAAACGCTCATTCCAACACATTAAATGTCAGTAGCAGCACTTTGTTCCAGTCAGACTAATGACAACGACAATGAAGCACATTTACAAAAGGAACTGAGGACTGGAATGGGATTATTAAGTACTCATATCGGTACTTGGTATCAGCAAGTACTCAAATGTAAGTACTCGTACTTGTACTTGGTCTGGAAAAAAGTGGTATCGGTGCATCTCTAATCATGACATACGGTGCTGTAATATCACAGTAAAACTTATCAAAAATGAAAAAGGATTACTCTTAACCCTTCAGAGTCCCTGAACGCACCGTCGCATCCAAATCACAAACCGATTTCAGATGATGCATCAGCAGAGGGAGCCTCGCTGAGTTTTACACTGGTGTTAAAGTGTAAAACTGTGAAATCAGTTACATTTAAAGCCGAGTAGACAATAATTTTTGGCAATACTGTCATTACATTGGAAAAAAAAACAAAACCAAGATGTGTCGCTGACTTTGGTGGAAAAGGGAACTACATCAGCCCAGCAGAAGTGTTTTTACAAATAGTTGCATATAGTTTTCTGAGTTGTAAAATGGTTCATTGAACATCATATTGTGACACCAGATTGGTTTGTAAATTCAGTTGTATATAGTTTTCCTACAATGTGTTAAACAGTTTCTTAATGAGAAATATAAAGGCAAAACCAAAAGTATTCAAAAATAGCCAGATACACTCAGACTCCTACGGTCTACTATGCTTTTATTGTAGCTATAAAAATGGATGTAGTAGTAGTGGAAGATGTGGTAAAACGGTCAAATTCTAACACTTGCATAATGGATGGTGTTTCAAATAAAACCTGAGAGTGTTACTAATGAGTCATAAATGAGCCGTGGTGAGGTTGTGTGTTTACGTTGTCACAGCTCATTGTGCGCATATATACGCGTTATACTGATGCTGCGTCAACATCCATGTGCGTGAGGATGTAGCGGTGCAGCTAAGAATAACACACACACACACACACACACACACACACACACAAAGTCACTCGCAAAGCATGAAATGTAGACAGAGAGAAGCCGGTTTCCCCAGGGACCATCACTAAAAAACACACTGCCCGCAACTGTTACAAATCTCACCATCACTCTAAGTGTGTGTGTGTGTGTGTGTGTGTGTGTGTGTGTGTGTGTGTGTGTGTGAAGACCATAAAACACTGATGTCTGCCTGGTGTCTATGGTGTGATCTGGTGTTAGAAAAAAAAAATAAATCAATGGCTACATTATGCAGAGAAGGAAGTGTTATCATGTGTGTTTGGTCACAAAGGTGGTTGTAAAGTGTGTGATTGTGTAATGACCTGTGACATATAGGCATCCTTTCCTTTTTTTTTTTTTTTTTTTAAATCATATGCATGTATTTGAAACAACATATTCCCAGTTTACCACCGTTCATTTCCCCTTCACTATGCTCTGACAGCATCCCATAAATATTCATATTCCAGTACAACATTAAAGCTCCACGACATTACACTCAATTCAGTCACTTTCCATACACATTGCTACTAAAAACCTTTAATTAATACATCCGGTTTTTTAAACCATAAGCAAATTATCAGTGAGATTTTTGCCTGTAATGACCTTTTAAAAGCACAACCTTACAGATAAAATTGCAGTTATTTAATCTGTATTGATCCCTGTGGGGAAGTTCAGCAGCCAATAAAATAGTATAGAAAAAAAATAGAAAAGCAGGCTATGAGTGAAGGAAGTGAATATAGCAGGAGTTAAACATACAACAGGATAATAATATAGATAGATAGATAGATAGATAGATAGATAGATAGATAGATAGATAGATAGAGAGAGAGAGAGAGAGAGAGAGAGAGAGAGAGAGAGAGAGAGAGAGAGAGAGAGATAGAATGTGCATGTGTAAATATGATCCTGATCCAAATTTCAGCTCCAGGAGGATGAATCCATTGAAAACTCACAAACATGGGGTGGGTAGGGTTTATATGTTATGTATGTATAAAAATATATACAATTTGCAAAAATCTCATAATCACTGACTTCCTCTTGGACTTAGAGTTTTGCTCCATGAAGGGATTCTTTGTGTTTGGATTGATAGATGTCCCTACCAAATATGATATAGTTATATAAGTTATATAAGGGTATTAATGCGCTATATCCACAACATCACTCAGTGAAAAGTCAGTGTTTTGACATGTTTTCCCCAAATGTCTGTAGATGATATTGGGTTAATTCTCCAGGACATTAGAGTAAAACAGCTGAAAGTGTTTTGTTGTTGTAGGATGTGGTTCCGCTAGGCTTTTTGTGCATCTGGACCAGTGGTGTAGAGAAAAGAAAGTGGCAACATTTCCATAGACTCCCACTGTAAAAAATGATGAAATATGGACCTACTTCTGGGTTGTGGAGGAGCTAATAGTTCCAAACATAGAGTATGGCATCGTCGGAATACATTCATTTTTATTTCTGCCGATCTAGCAACTCCAGTCCTAAGTTAATAAGGTACCATCATTTTTCAAATGATCAAGTGTATTTCCTGTATTAGTGACATATATGTTGTAAATTCTGTTTTCATTGGTATGTGTTAGCCTTTGTATAAATTTATATCTTATACAACCGTTATGTTCAATTTTCAGCTGTAGTTGTATAGTTAGCTAACTTGACTTGTCCAGCTGTTGAAATTTAACCACTATAACCACAAATGATGGAGTTTCTAAGATAAGATGATGTTAGTCCAAATGTAGTTCTCAGTGGGTTTTATTTGAGTTGTTATGCTGAACCTGGTGGTGTTGGGTTCGGTTTGTCAGCTGAGGTCATGTGATCATTAGTGTCATTTACTGTAGGTAGAAATATGGGTCCACTTTGACAGTTATTTTATTCTATTTGTAATTTATTGTATTATTTTATTTATTATTATATATTTATAGATGTTATTATCCAGGGCTGCACAATTAATCGATTTTAAATTGAAATCGGATTTTTAAATTATTTTTAAAAAAGGGATATCGTAAAATCGATTTCATCTTTCTCGTGCCTCTGAGCCACGCGCCTTCGGGCGACCGTAGGCTCTTCCTCCTATCAGTGACAGCGGTCTTTCACAGAAGTCCGTGTAATGACCATGGACTTTAAATTTGTTCATGAACTCGCAGTAGTGATACCAATGTAAGCCACGGTTTCACAAACGGATCCCACAATTGAAACATAGCTGCAAGGGAATCACTCTTCTTACGTTGTCCTGGATCCATACTGTGCTGTCTTCTTCCGATCCGGGTCCGGGTCATCGGGTCATCAGCCTCAGCAGAGGAGCCCAAACAGCCTCTGCCCAGACACATCCACCAGCTCCACAGATAGAATCCCTCCAGCGTGTCCTGGGTCGGTCTGTTCCACGCACGGATCCCCCAGTTTAAATACAACCGCATGGGGATCACTCATATTCCATGGTCCACACACGCACGACTGATGCCTGTCACTGACTTACACTGGTATCACTGCTGTGGGCCCAGACACCCCAAAAAGTTTTTTTTTTTTTTTATAATTAATTTAATCCTCTTACTTGCTAAATTTTTCATTCACAATTGTAAGTTCTGTAACACATAACCAAATATTATTTATTTTTTGAAAGATGTTGAACTTTATTTAAAGCTGTTAGATAAATCTGTAACCAAAAAGGCTATAAAAACCATCAGTATTTGCTGTGATTTGGACATTGTATTGTAGTGTATTCCCCCTGGCAAACTTATGTCATTTTGTTGTTGTATACATTGTTTGTACACTCTACTTCATTTTAAAGATTTAATGAAGGAAAAAAACAACAACTGTGGGTTCATCACGTGATACCATCACATATTTGAGGTAGGGAGCAGTGGCTTGCATTGTGGGCTGCTCACAAAAACGACATGCTGACTTCTGTTGTCTTTTGTAGTTTTACCCAAAAATCGAAATCGAAAATCGAGTTTTTAGAGGAAAAATTCGGGATTTTTTTTTTTTTTGCCAAAATCGTGCAGCCCTATTATTATTAGAATGGCATGTGATGCCTGTAAGTAGTTTTATTTGTCCTGTGCTCATTTCATAAACCTGCTTACTGTAGTTATGAGGCTAGATGGCTAACTATGTCAAGAAGCAGTGAGCTGGTGATCAGGGCATGTGAAGGCTAATAAATCAAAGTAATAAAGTCAGTCCTTTCAGTGGTCAACCCCACTACTCAAAAGCAGAACTGACACAAACATACATGTAGTAGTGACACAACGGTTGTAAATATACTTGTGTGTGGTTTATGTTGATATTTACCTGCAGTAACACACTCGCTGCTGTCTGTCCCATAGAAGAACATGACAGCGCACCGTTTGTTTTGGAACTATTGAGGCTTACATGAACCACGTGATCACCGGAGCGGTGACATCTAAGGGTGTCGCAACTCTCTCTCTCTATGGCTCTGATCTGGACCGAGTACGTGTACCTACCAAATTTGGAACATGTAGGTCAAACCACCTGCAGGGGCAACTTTTAATGCATGTTAAAAATGTCATGTTTTTCTAGGATTGTTTTTAGCCCTTTTGCAGTTTATTGTTGGGAATAATAATGTTCACAGTTTTAAGATGGCCTTCACAGTGGGCAGCGCTAGGTCCTAATGGTCGAACTACATACAAATACACGTGTGGAACAAGGAGAAAGCCTTCCTCTGTTTCAGTAACTCGCAGGTTCGTATAGTAACCAGGCTTTGTGTGTGAACTCAGTCACAGATGATGCAGAATTAATGCAGTGGGACAGGAAATGACTGAAGAGAAGCAGTTGTTTTGTGGTCGAAGCTTGGCTGGGTGTAAACTGTATATTGCCAGGAATCGAGAAATTCTGAACTTTTTTTTTTTTTTTTTTTTTACCCACATCTAATGGCTGCACAGTCACAGGAAGTGTGTCTGCAGCCCATTGATTGGCCAAGCCAAATCAGAGCAGAATTACATGAACCAATCAATGGCTGTGATAGCTCAGGGCCAGCGGGAATCTGAGATCGAACCACATCACTTGCTTTCACCCCCCCAGTTTTACATTTTCCAGTGTCTTTATGTGGTTTTCCTCCTCAGCCCTGTGTTTCCTCAGTTATAAAAGGCCCTGACATAATGGTTGTGAATAAGTTGTGTTACCGTGTGATGTTTAGGGGCATGGCGTACATTTGGGAAGTTGAGATGAGAGACAAAGCTAATTTGTGAAGAGCGATTAGAGCATTCAGCCGCTGAATGGTCTAATCTGTGGATAATTGGTGGGAGGAAGAGGACAAATGTTGTTATATGTTCCCAGTGTCATTGATAATCGTTCTGTAGACACTCTGATAAACTCTGCTACATCAGTATGATTCACTGTCATCTCTGTATTATTTTTGGACTGGTGTTAGTATTTACTGTCATCAACATGGATAAAGTCAGTAAACACACAAATGACTTGTCATGTTTTGTTGTATTTTGGTATAATTATTTTAATGCAGACTGGAAGGGTACATATGTGTTCTGTTCTCTGCTGTTGAACTGAAATACTAGCAAAAAAATCTTTAAAGTTTAAAAAAAAAAACGAACCTGAAAAAATAAAATACTATCAAACCATCATTGAATACTTCACCCTGTATAACCTGACCTGTCAAAAACCAGCCCCAATTTTTAAAAAATTGAGATGTTTATTAAACCTTTAAACATTTTGCCATATCATTTTGTTTATAATATATTTTTGTGTCACATTGATTCATTGGGCATTTTAATAAAGCACCTTACATACATGAAGTATCTAATTAGATACACACATTTTTAACACAATTTAACTGTACTATAAGTAATCAATTATCCAGTAACTATGCATTGTTTCAGTACATGAAGTACTTATTTAAATAAAATGAACAACAATATAAATGTTCTTCTTAACGTAACTCAAAGACTTTCCTACAAAAAGTGTGTGGATGATTTAACTATAGCGGCCATATTGAAAAGGTAAAAAAAAAAAAAAAAAAAAAAAAAGCCCTTCCACTGGCTGCAATGGGATGATAATCCACCAGGGGGCAGAAAACATATATCAGGTCATATACAAAAGGTTTTAAGGAAAGTCTTGATCTTATTGATAAGATAGAACCTGGCATAGTAAATATCATACAAATGGTTTTACAGGGTTAAGCTAATTGTAGCATTAGCTGATTTTACATTAGATGCTATTGCTACAGTTTTGCTAGTGGTCTCTATGAAGTCCTGAATTCTACAATACTTTATGTATCCTTAAATGTAGACATATGACTTTTCCCATCTGAATCCACTCACCTTATTTGGCACAACTGTATTTGGTCTAATTCAACCAGGAGTACCTGTTTGCTAATGTTGACGGCTAAGCAGAAACTAGAGAATTTCTTTTATGAGAAAAATTAAAGCCCATGTGTCAAAGCATTCATATCATTTCAGCAAAACTGACATCCACCATGGCTAACCCCTCCCACCCCCTGCACCACACTGGAGAGGCGATTCCACAGGTAATTTCTCCCCACAGCCAGTTCCCAGTAACCCCCCCCTCCTCCAGCCATGATGATGTAAATATGCAAACAATATCACATTTTTTTATTCAAAATTTTTATTTATATAAATATTTATATAAATAACAAATTTCTTATTTTTCGCTTATATATTTTTTTTCCTACCTGTCTTTTCTCTGCAATTGTTTGTTATATTGTTACTGCTATTAACTGTGAAATTTCCCCAAGCTGGGATAAAAAAAACTTATTTTATTTGCTCAAAATGAACAAAACCTCCTTTGTTTTGTTTGACCAGCAGTACCTTTTCGATCACTATTAGCAATTAGCTCTTTTAAAAAGTGAACTCTGCTATCATTAAATGGTGAAATGTCCAACAATTGTCTTATTAGTGTAATTTTTAAAATACAATAACTACTGTGTATCATTAGAAAAATATTTTATTCAATTTTCAGAAAGCTCTCAAAATCTGATTTAGCAAACATGCAAGCTGAGAAGTACATGCATCAATCAAAGCCTGACATTAGAAGATTTCTTAGTCCTAAAGTGTTATCAACATGATAGTAACTTTCATTACTAATATTTGTCTACAGAACAAGTATTAGAGGGTACAGATAAAGCAACTGAGTCCATTATGAGTCTCCTCTGTTCATTATTACACTTAACCCACAAAAACCTAGTTCTACTTTTGTGGCAGCTCCCAAATTAATTTCTCTCTCTATTTAACTTTTCGTAAGTAATATTATCCTCTGTATTTCAGTGTAAATCATGTATTTTCCTTTATTTATTTCACTGATCATGTAGATGTTCATAAAAGCTCAGGGTAAATTCAAAGGTTATTATGTCAAAACAGAGAAAACTAAAGACAAAGTGGCTTTTTTTCAGCAAAAAATACAATTAATGAACATAAACCCAGTGTGTCCATCCACTGTCACTGATCCAACTCCGTGGGTTTTATTGGTGAATCAGTGTTGTAGAAGATGACGGTGTTTCCACAGTAACTACGGAGCCTCTGAACGTCCAAATGGGTCAAATCAGATGACTATGAAAAGATGACAAACTGTATTTTACACCAATTATTTACATTTATTGATAGGATTAGTGGATCAACAGTTATTAAACAGTTTAGATCAGTAGATGGTTTTGGTTAAAGGTGGATGTTTGGGTCGGTCTGCATTAGATTGACTTCTAAGACAAAGTTGTTGCCTGTTGGTTGGTCTTCGTTGATTTAAAAAAAAAAAAAAAAAAAAAAAGTGAAAAGGGAACGGAAATAAGGGATCAGATATTTGTTTGCATCAGCGCATCGAAGAGAATCTTGGTATTTTGCCAAACAGACATCAGATCTGTAGAATGGTGTTCCTCTCTTCTCTGTCTCTGATACTTAGTCGTTGGCTTCGTAAAACCTCAGGGAACCTCTGCATCCTCAGCTGCGTTGTACCACTCTGAAAGGTCACGGGGTCAAAACAGTGACAACTGCTCCTATCTGGCCTGAAGGAATGTCGGCTGTGGGAGTCAAGTGTCTAATGTTGCCTTTTACCACCAACAACACTGGAATTCATTGAAACTGAAATCTACAAAGTCTGAAAACCTGTGTGAGAACAAAAAATCCCATTCTTCCAGTGTTGGTCCATCAGGGCCAAGGCTTTCTACAGGACTAAACATCAGAAACACTGACCTACATTTACACCTAAATTCTAATATTTGTTCCCTGAAATTGTATTAATTTATTCCCAGTAGACTATTCTGTTCAGTTCTTAGTGTTTCTCTTGGCTCCACTGCTCCCAGTTTGTGGATGGGATGGAAGATATTTGGTCCAATCAGATTTCAGTGTCTCTGTGTTACCAGGGTTAATCTAATCTGCCCTGGTCCTTAAGAATCAGTAGTGAAGGCTCATGGAACTTAAACTGTAGAACATCAGGACTGTTTCTGTAACCAATCAGATTCCAGCTAGCTAGTCCCCAGTGTCATCAGCATTTATCCTTCCTCTGATTGGATGGCCAGAGCAGGACTATTAGCCTATTGGACATAACTTTGGTCATATTTTTTTGGATTCATGCCAATAAAACTCATTTCATTGAATTGAACTGTTAATACATTTGAGGTAGAATTTGTTTCCACCCACAATGGCTGACAGAGGAGAGGAAAAGGATTTGGTCTGGACTTGAAAATCAATTTTCAAGGTGGAAATGGTGAGGAGAGGTGGTCCAACCCTGACGCTAGCTAGTGGTGGAGTGGACATTCTGCGTCCTCCAGAGAATCTAACCTTATGTGAGGAATCCAACTGGACAGAGGAGACTGTCAGCCTTGGCCTCCATGGACATGAAACAGGACTTATTGATGGAACTGAAACACACAGATCACCTCTATGATGAGTCAGAGAAGGGTTCAAAGAAAGGAGGATGGATTTATATATAACTAGAAGGACTCGGAGAGCGCAGACCTCTGCCAAGGCAGATCAGTGCCCCCCCCCCCCCCCCCCCCCCCCAATCACCACCAAAATTTTATCATTTGGGCCTTGTGCCAGTATCAACATTTCCTGAAATTTTCATCCAAATCCGTTCATAACTTTTTGAGTTATCCTGCACACGGACAGGCAAAAAGACAAACACACAGACAAACCAACGCCGGCAAAAACATAACCTCCTTGGCGGAGGTAAATATTTGAGCATCTCTGGTGAGTAGGATATGATAGTTTTGATTTAGCTTTTGTATGTTTTTGTCTTGTTATTAGATAAATATTGATTGCGAGTGGTTGTGGTGTCGAGGTTTGGAATTGTCTTAACTGGGTTTACAGTTTTAATCATAATGGGATCCGCCCTCCATACCACTAGTGTCTCTCTGTCTTTCATGCCACACCTTGTTATTTTGTGGGGGGGTTTTGTATAGTACTGATGGTTTCTATAACTGTGATGTCATAGTGGTGGTATTAAGAGGTGGATTAATTCCGGTAAGTCCCACTGAAGGCTCAGACACCAAATGCATGGACCAACACTGCATTCTTCACATAATGTACATAATTATATGTTTGTGAAAAGGCTGCATGTTAAGTGCCAAAGCGACAGAACGTCCTGTTTATTAGGAAGCACTCAGCCTGCATGAGCAGTAACGTCATGGATGTGGTGTTTTCAGTGTCAGTGTCCCATCGCTGCTGAAGTTCAGGACAGTCACAGGGTCCTTGAACCTCAGCAGCTTTTCAACCATTAGTCCTTTGGACAGAAGTGTTGTCCTTTGGAAGTTCAGACTGTTAGTACATGCAGGTCCTTAGGGAGCGAGTGAAGCACTAGATCAGTGGTGTCAAACATATGGCCCGTGGGCCCAAAAAGGGTCCTATCCGGCCCCTGGGATGAATTTGTGAAATGAAAAAGTTCTACTGAAGATATTAACAATCAAGGATGTTAAAATTATTTTAATTCAGGTTCCACATTCAGACCAATATGAAAGTAGATCAGACCAGTTGAATACTATCATAATAACCTATAAATAATGACAACCCCAAGTTTTTTCTCTGTGTTTTAGAGTAAAAAAGTAAAATTACATGAAAATGTTTACGTTTACAAACTATCCTTCAAGAAAAATGTGAATAACAAGAACAAACACAAATGTTGTTTGATACTATTATGCCTGTCTTCTTCACATTTGTATTATTTTTTTGCCACTTTGTTTTAATGGAATAAAGCTAAATTATTTGAAAATATTAAGATTTACAAACCATTTTACAAATTCATGAACAACCAAGTACAAAAAAAGTGTGAAAAAAAAAATGCAATTTGACCAATATTCTTAAATGTTTTGTGTGTTTGTGGAGCTGCTATAAGTTACAATTTGTATGTGTAAATGAGAAACTGAGGTATTGTTAAAATTACACTTATTTTTCTTAAGAAATTTCAGTTTGTTCATGGTTGTTCATGCTATTCACATTTTTTAAAGAGTACTTTGTAGATGACATTTCCATAATGTAATTTTATTTTTTCACTCTAAGCCCTGCCCTAGATGAACAGTGAATATAGCCACAGTACGAAGACACCATGACTGTGTTACTGGTGATGTGTTCAAGGACCTCTGATATCTTATCTACTTTCATACAAGGCTGATGCACTTGAGAAAAATGTCTTAAGCTCCATATTCAAGTGGAATGAACTGGAGGCATATGTGCGGTATATATATATGTGTGTAGAGTATTTGAGAGTGGAATTCTTCTGGCTTAGTGACAGGAGATAGTTCACTGGGAAAGACTGAAAATATTGAGGAGGGTTGAACACAATTTGTAACAGCGATAAACTAATGAAACCCCATTAAGTTTATAATTGAAAGCTGTAATGTGTACGATTTTTGCGTTAAAATGACCAGATTTATTTTACATAGTGTTTTGACTTTTGTACCTAATGCATCAAATGTTCACATGTGATCAAGTGTTTCAGCAGTATTAAATATGTCAGCAAATGTTTCCAATAATGTTTAAATTTAATGAACAGCATTTTACAGCTTAATGTTTCATTGGGTTTCCTGTTAATGGTGTCATATCTCCTCCACTAAACATTTAACATTACTGAGATGACATAACATGAATGTACATTAATAAATGTGATGCAAGTCAAACTTTAATACTTGTCTTATTATAGTTTTACTTAGCTACATTCAGGGTTAGTATTTGGTTAGGTTTAGGGAACAGTTACGGACAGCAGTATGGCATGATCAAGAAAAGCTGGGACACAATGTATTTCAGAATCAGAATCATATTTATTGCCATGTAAACAGGGTTCGCATTACTAGGAATTTGCTGCGGTGGTTTGGTGCATACATAGAACATGGTAAGAAGAATGCATTAAAAAATTAAATTAAATTAAATAAATAGACAAGTAAGATCGACTTACAGTGGACTATCAAGTTTAGCTAAATATACAATATACAAAAGTCAGTACAGACTCAGAGGAACTGGCATTTAAAAAAAAAAAAAGCTAAGGCAGGAACAAATAAAAAAGTAGAAGTATTTCTGTTAGAGGGATTAATCTTTAGAATGGCCTGGAAGATCGATTAAAACAGTCTAAAACAATTAAAACTTTTAAAAAGATGTACAAATTAGCTATTTTTCAAAAATATAGAGGTCAGGTTTCATTAAAGAAAATACTTGTTTAAAAGACTAGGATCAATAATGGTAGTTGAGATAAGAACATGATTTACCTGAATTAAATTAAATATGTATTTTCGTCTGTTGTATATTTACCAATGAGTACATTGAATTTTTTTATGTTTGTTTGTTTTTATGTGGAAACATTGTGTTAATTGTAAATGGGGTTTGGCAAAATAAGTCTGTACTTCAGCCTAAACCCTTTTGGTCGCATTGAATATGAAACAATGGATATGTTGTTTTTGTTTGTTGTTTAAAGTAATTAACAACCAAATAAACTACTACTACTACAACTACTCCTACTACTGCTGCTACTACTACTACAATATACAATGTGGACAAAACTAGTGGGTTTGACTGAGGTATAAACGGTTCGGTATCTGTGCAAGTAGTGCAAGTGAATAACAGTGCAATCTTTAGTATTGAGTCTTATTCAAACCAAACCAGAGTCTTTTCCAAACTCTAACTCTTCCTTGACACAATATGTTTCAGTAGTTTACAACTGTTTGAACACCTTCAACTTCACTGCGATGAAAGGGTCTTAATATTTGATGGTATTTGTAAGAAAAATGCTTTGGCCGTGATCTTTGTGACTTCACAAAATATGCTGTTATGAATTTGAACTGGTGATAGAAAGTGAATATAGATTAAAAATACCTAGGCTGAAGTAGAAGATGGAAAGTTGTGAGTGCTGGACTCGGTTGGACAGTACTGAGGATAGTGGTTCATTGGTTTGGGGAATAGGGAAGGCACATGAATGGAGGTTTAACCCTTTAACCTCTGAGCCCTGATTCCAGGTAAAGGTTCTGCTGTGAATCTGCGTCTGTTTCAGGTTCATTAAAGCTGCTGTGAGTATGTGCTTGTGTTCCTTGTCTTCAGTGGTTTTGTTTTAGGGTCAGAACAAATGGAAGAACAGAAAAAGACAAAGAGAGGAATTGAAGTTTGACAGGTTTGGACTAAATAAGGCACTAGAATGGACATCAATAAGAGATTTAGGACGTTGAACATCAACTGTGAACTGGAACACACTGAACAATGACAAAGATTTGAATTTAGACCCAGTAGTTTTAGTTTTGGACTCTTTTTTTCTAAATATGTCCAGCTGCTTTTTGATGCCTGTTTAACTCTAAAAAGCAGTTCCATGGTCAAAACTCAGTAAAAACACTGTGAAAAAAATAAAAGAAAACCATCACACACTGGAAACAACGCAAAAAACAAAAAACTAAAAGGAAAATGGTATAAAAAAAAATAAAAATCAAACCGTCTATTTTTATAGTGACGTGGTCTTACTCACTGCTCTGTGTTTTACCCCACATTCCACAGGCGGTGGGGGGGTGAAGCGAGCATGCTCAGATGTCTATGCAAAGAACAAGGTCTTTTCTATCAGCACGTTTGGAAATTTTTCTTATTGAGCAAACGGTTGAATTTTTATGAATATTTAAAGTAAATCATACATTCAGAACGCTCACCCCAGACACATCAGGGGTTAAAGGGTTAAAGGTGTCTTGATGTTTCAGACAGTGCAATGATTAGTGAATTGAAATGTAAAATTATCTTTGAAAGAGAGGAAGTGGAGGGTTTGTCGAGCTGTTTGGAATGGATGCACACAGTGTTGGATGAAAAGGCCTTTTAGACTGTGCACTTTCATTATAAACTCCAAATTAGATAAAGATTTGGACACACTTTACCCACTACTGCGCCGCAAACAGAATGAAAACTAATCAGTGTTGGTGAGAGCAGCTGCTGAGCACCGGGCGCCGTGCGTTACCTTTCATCTGCAGTTCACGCATCCAGCTGATCCTGGTTGTGTATTTCATTGTAACCTCTTAACTACGCTGAGGGTGGAGGGGGTTAATTCGACCTCCTACACGCTGCCCCTGTGTTCGCCGCCACTGAAACACTGACATCTTAATCTGCATTGAGTCATTTATATTCAGCGTGGCGCCCTGACTCACTCCAGATCCAGATAGCGAACAGCCTCCTCCTATATGCTCGCATGCAGCACTGCAGTCTGTGTACATCTCTGCTGCTCATGCGTGAACACATGCCTTTCTTGTCTGTCCTTGAAACTGTGAAAAACACTCAGACGTGCTCGTGTGCGCGTCCAGTAATCCGGCTGTGCAGCGTATTAGTCCTATTTAAGTCTATTATCTTCCCCTCCATGGGCTCCATTCAGAGGGACTCTGCTGCTCTGTACTGCTGCCCTTTAAATGGCTGAATGTGCCCCTCATTTGTTGGAGGATCCTTGTGGTACGAGGGTGAAAACATACAGGCCTTTTGGCGATGTGTGTTCGAATGTGCAGATGGTTAATGGCTGGTGTTAGGACGAAGAAGTAATGCAGATGGAAAAATGGGGGAAGGGGCTGTTAATGAGAGATTAATGTGGCAAAGCAGGGACGAAGATGGAGGATGGAGGGGAGAGGTGGTGGTGGTGGTGGGGGTGAAAAGGAAAATACAAAGAAGTCAAAGTGGCAAAATGTGCAGGTTGGGCGGGGGGACATCATTAACCTGGAATAGAATCAAAAATAAGCCTCTATGAATCTGAATATTGCTCTTGTAAACGGAGGTGTTTCTTTATTCGTCCTTCTTAGTATTCCTCACCTCTCCCTGCAAGAGGTGTAAGAAAATATCGGTCCTGCAATATATTGCGATATTTCATTTCACAATACTGTATCGATATTAAAAAGTACTCTATCAATATTTTTAGGTGTTTATTCAAATGCAGATATTGTGGAGGTTCATTTCTGTTTTTTTTGTTTTTTTTTTATTTATTCTTATTTAACACTCTTTTATTAAATAATGGTAGTTCCTTTGTTGGGATTGCACAAAAATAATGTTCTGATGTTAGTTCTGAACTAATAGAATATGAACATTTGAATAGGATCTTAAAGGTGGGGTCTGAGATCTTTGAAAAATGGTTTAAGCAAGCTACATTTTGAAAATACTCAGTTCAACAGTCCAAACCCCTTTCTTCAGACGTCCCTCCGAAGCCACGCCTCTAGAGTACTGGCACGCGCAATGCTTGTTCCCAAGGGTTCACGAGTGCTGCACAGCAACAATTCGCCAGCTGAGGCTCTGCTTCGTACTCGGGTTGAGCTCCAACACCGTCTACGGTCCGGTCCGGTCCGGCCGAACCGTCTCCGACACCGGCTGAGGCGCCGTCCCCTGCTTCGCTCCCGTACGCCTTGGGCTCCTACCCTGACTACTGCCCTGGATGACATATCCATGCATACGTCATTCAGCCTCCTCTAACACCCCCGCTCTTCCAGAACAGCCCCAGATCAGACCTTTGTGACTAATGTTACATTTCCTGGTGGTTTATGTTAGTGACAAAACAGTTTGCCGGTGAACTTTCCATCCTAATATAACTAATATAGCCAGGTTCTGGCTATGCTTCCTGTACAAGCGCTCCAGCCTCTGGGAATGCGAAGAGGGGTACGCGCAGAGGGGGGAAGGGGGGAGGGGTGAATGTCAGTTGAGTTTGATAGACATATCACCGTTCAATCATTTCGAATGGGCACTCAAAACGATTGGATGGTGTTTTTTCAGTCCTGCCCATTCCACAGGTGACTGATTTTTTAAATTTTTGTGTTAGAGCATTTAATTAATTAGTTGTAATCGGGGTGTGATGGTAATTTTAAGGAATATAATAAAAAATGCTCCAGAAAAACATCCTGACACCCCAACATCCCACCTTTAAATTGTAATGTCTGTAAAACATCATTTCAGTTTGAACACAGGACCATTTTGTGATATAACATTAGATCCTGTTGCGATCAAATAAAAATGTGTTTAGTATTTGTGCATATTTCTGGTGTAATTCAATTCTTCAAGGAAATAATAAAAAAAAAAAATGAAACAAGCAAAAAAATTGCCTTTTTAACAGTATCATGATATATCTTGATATATCGTATAAGGCTGTGTATTGGCAAGAATCTGGTGATACAATACAAATCACAATACTAGGATCACGATACGATATATCACCATATATCATGATACTGTTAAAAAGGCACTTTTTTGTTTGTTTCATTGTGTTTTAAAGATTATTTCCCTGAAGAATTGAATTACAGCAGAAATATGCACGAATACTAAACACATTTTTATTTGGTCAGAACAGGATATAATACTACACCACAAAATGTATCTAATTCTTCTAGTTTCCAAAGGAACTAACATCTGTCACTATCAGACAGTAAAAAAAGCTTTTAGGATGCTTCAAATAACCATTATTTAATAAAACTGTGTTAAATAATAATAAATAAGATATAAACAATAAAGAAAGCCACAAAACAAAAATTAACCTATGCCATATCTGCATTTGAATAGATACCTTAAAATATTGATACAGTACTTTTTAATATCGATACAGTATTGTGAAATGAAATATCGCGATATATTGCAGAACTGATACTTTCTAACACCCCTAATATCGTATTAGTGATCCTAGTATTGTGATTGGATCATATCACTAGATTCTTGCCAATACACAACCCTAGTCCCTGCAGTATTTGTCTTTACATTGTTAGTCACATGTTACTAAATATAACTCAGATGTTTCAATGAAAAGTGCCCCTTGGTTTAGTTTTTGCTCAGGGGTCAAAACACCAGGATGTCCAGTGACTTTGCAGAAAAAACCTCATGTGTTCTACTTGTTCTTCCTCTGGTTTTGAAATGACGATGTTCGTGGTGATCCATAACATACGAATAGGAAGTTAATAAAGGAGGATTTCACACATACTTTTCCAGTGATGAGCCTTTCATTTAACGATGCGGTGTGTAGGGTTTACTGGCATCTAGTTAGCACTTCTGCCTCACAGTGGGAAGGTTCCATTAAAAACAGATTCATAGGTTCATTCTCCTGTTGGTTCCCCTGATAACGGTGCTGATGAAGGTCTGGAGTTGGTTTCTGAGTGCCTTCAGTGGCAGCTCACTGCTCCTAATCTGTTACGTGCTAATGCTAATCACTAATGCTAATGCATGTGTATAAGGGTGGGTACAATTCAGAGACGGAATTTCCCTACAGGGACAATAAAACGACTCAATCTTTTTAAGCTTTGAATGTACTTTGGTAGAACATCTGCATGCAGGTGATTTATTCATGTATTTATTATTTTCTAATCCAAATCTTCATCAACATTTCAAATTATTAGAAGAATTGTGTGTAGTTGCTGGTTCGGAGGTCCCCTTGAGAGTGAAATAATTAACCAATTGCAAGCTTATTCCAATAGACTTATTCCTGCAAGGCAAATTCCATTTCTTCTTGTACTTATGTTAATATTTGACTGTACAGTAGTTCAGAACAGAGTATACCCTTTACATTTTATAAATTATTTCACTCCCCGCAGTGACACTCCATGATTTATCAGCATAAATCCATTCCACCAAGCAAAAGAAAGATGCAATAGAGGTCTTTAAAAGCAGTGATAACAAAGCTGTGCACCCGTTTAGCAAAGCATGTCAGTATTTTATATTGGAACCCTTATTTTCCAGAACAGAATTTCATCCTCTCACTGTTGGGACTATGTACAAGTTTGATTTCTGATGTAAAAACCTTTCATTAAATGCCTTTTGTTTGCAAAATATCAATGAAAGTCTCATCTACCTAATGATAATAATCATCTTCTTGACAACCCGAGAGAGAAATGTGTCTCTCAACAGTATGCCAGTGTGTTGTATAAGGTGCATCTGAAGGATTTAAATTCATCTTGTAAGTTAGATCAACTGACATTGACTGTTATGTCATACAACACATAAAGATTAAGACGACTTTCCATTCACTGCAACTTGAAACCACTCTAAGAGTACATTAAAACCATTAAAGCGCTTTTTTTTTTTCTTTTTTTTTTTTTACAGCAGAATATCTCTGCTTTAAAGCAGCAGTAAAAACTGGTGCATAAACAACCGGTCAACCGACTGTGACATAAAATGTGTGGTTTATAGTGATGAAGTCAGAGACATACTGGAGTGTTCTTTAAAATTGCGTGGATTTTTTTTTTTTTTTTTTACGGATGTTACTTTTGTCCTTCTTAAAGCTTCTGTTGTTTTACTATGAGTGCTGTTTCTCAGCTTTATCTTTGTCATTCAACTTTCACTACCCCGCCCCCCCCCCCCCCCCCCCCCCCCCCCCCCCCAGTCCCTGTCCTGGTTATGTAAGTGGCCCCTGAAGGTGGATTTGTGAGTGTGCATGTATGTGTGTGTGTGTGTGTGTGTGTGTGTGTGTGTGTGTGTGTGTGTGTGTGTGTATGTGTGTGTGTGTGTGAAAACCATCCAAATGAGGCCTACCCAGAAATATCTTCTGGTTTAAACAATTAAAAAGAAAAGGGGCAGTCCTTAGATGAATTTAGCAATGCAGACTGTTGCCTCTGCAACCTGGCCCTGGATAAGCAGAAGAAGATGGATGGATGGATGGATGGATGGATGGATGGATGTCATGCTTCTACTGTTAAAGTGCACATCAAACACCTGTGTTCCAGATAGACTTTACTGTCATCTGTGTCTTTGTGTGTCTGCATGTGAGGACCTCGTCACACTGTTTAAAAGTAGATAAAAGGGGGAACATGATAACTTCAATTAGCTGTAGCCTCCGACATTTACGAGCTATCAGCGGTGTCTTTACCCGTTTACTCAATTCAAAGGCCTATTTTTGGATGCAAAGGCATTCTGATGGGTTTTCTACAAACCAGGACAGGAACTCATGTCACTTCAGAGACTCTTCTTCAAATTATAGCATCAGTTTGTGTCATGGAAGATTAAGAAATAAAGCAGTGTTTCAGTAGTTGTGGTTTAGTATTTGCGGTTCAGTGGTTGTTGTTCAGTAGTTGAGGTTCAGTACTTGTCGTTGCTGTTCAGTAGTTGTGGTTCTGTAGTTGCGGTTCAGTAGTTGTTGTTCAGTAGTTGCTGTTCAGTAGTTGCTGTTCAGTAGTTGCAGTTCAGTAGTTACTGTTCAGTAGTTGTTGTTCAGTAGTTGCGGTTCAGTGGTTGCGGTTCAGTAGTTGCAGTACAGTGGTTGTGGTTCAGTAGTTGCTGTTCAGTAGTTGCTGTTCAGTGGTTGCGATTCAGTAGTTACTGTTCAGTAGTTGCGGTTCAGTAGTGCTGTTCAGTGGTTGCGGTTCAGTGGTTGCGGTTCAGTAGTTGCTGTTCGGTAGTTGCTGTTCAGTAGTTGTGGTTCAGTGGTTGCGGTTCAGTGGTTGCTGTTCATTAGTTGCGGTTCAGTAGTTGCGGTTCAGTCGTTGTGGTTCAGTGGTTGCGGTTCAGTGGTTGCGGTTCAGTGGTTGCGGTTCAGTGGTTGTGGTTCAGTGGTTGCGGTTCAGTGGTTGTGGTTCAGTGGTTGTAGTTCAGTAGTTGTGGTTCAGTAGTTGCGGTTCAGTGGTTGCGGTTCAGTAGTTGCAGTTCAGTAGTTGCAGTTCAGTAGTTGCTGTTCAGTGGTTGCGGTTCAGTAGTTGCAGTTCAGTAGTTGCAGTTCAGTGGTTGCGGTTCAGTAGTTGCAGTTCAGTAGTTGCAGTTCAGTAGTTGCTGTTCAGTGGTTGCGGTTCAGTAGTGCTGTTCAGTGGTTGCGGTTCAGTGGTTGCGGTTCAGTAGTTGCTGTTCGGTAGTTGCTGTTCAGTAGTTGTGGTTCAGTGGTTGCGGTTCAGTGGTTGCGGTTCAGTGGTTGTGAGTCCCTTCTGGAACTACTGAGGTAGGAGGGAGTAGAAGTGGATGCAGGATACAGTCCTGTGGACAGTTTAGGCTAACTGGTGTGTGACACGAAAAGCTCAAGGAATCAAAACAATCAGGATGATTAGAGCTGAAACAATTAAATCAATAAATCAAGTTGAATTGATTAAATAAATTATTCGAGTACAGTTTTCCTGAATTGAAGCTTAGTTTCCTTCATTTCTCTGCGGTTAAACATTGGTTCCACTGTCGTGTTTCACACAGACGCTTATTGTGACGCACATGACGCCAAGATCAACACACACAACAGAAGAGACGAGGAAAAAAAGGCGAAAAACGTCTATATGTTGACTTTTCTCCATTGGAACCATCACTTCCTCCTTTAAACTTTGAAGCTGTAACGCAAACATTACAAATCTGAGTGTGTGTTTGTTTCAGTTCGATGTTATTTCCATGTTCAGTTGGTCTAAGTTAGTAAGATGGATCCAAATGTGTTGAAGACTGACCTGACAGACTGTTTATAGACATCATTAGACTGGTTTGTTGTTGTTTATATCTATAGATATTTGTATATATACTTTTGTTCTGTTGTTATTGTTGTTATTTCTATATAGATATTTTTAATTCTTTTACTTTGATACTTTTTGTGGTTGTTATTTCAGCTGGTTCTGGAATAAATGATGAGTTGTTTGTCTTTTTCAAACATGTCATTTTGCACATTTTAGTATTTTCGTCACCTATTAAAATAGTCCTTTAATTGAATCAAATTGAAGAAAGTAATTGATAGATTAATCGATTACAAAATGAATCAGTAGATTGAGTTCTAATTAGGGTCCATGCTCTGCAGACCCTGAATATTGAGAGCATTTATTTCTTCTTTGTCCTGTGTTCATTTTCTCTGGTGGCCTGCACACAGTGTTGAATGTATCTTGAATTTCTTTTCTTTAATTTGCAAATAAAAGATAGAATGTGTGACTCAACCACTACGTTGACCTTCAAACCACCATATCAGTCGGCTGCTAAATTTAACATTGTTCATGCAACATTAACAACATTAACTAATAAAAGCCTAACGGATTGAAGTGGATGGCTTTGTGAGAGAGAGACGCCCAGAATATTTGAAGAGGCCGATGGAGGCGGGGGGGGGAGGGCTAAGTAGCAGTAGGTCTGCTCTCAGATCACAGTGAATAAGTTGTGTGAAGTCACAGATGGGTTTTAACAGGAACACACACTAGCCAGGGGAGGTATTCTCACATACTCATGTGTACTGCACGCAACAGCCGCTACCACAGTCGCCTGATGACAGGAAGTAGCTGTGACACAGAGATCCAGCTGCAAGAGATTCCTTTGGTATGTAGATCAAGTACGAAAGGAAACGGTTTAGGGATGAGGTTTGTATTTAGGTTTAAGGGTGAACAGTGGCTGAAAGGCCCAGATTAACATGCGTCTCAGTTTACCTCAGGTATCTCAGGGGAATTGTGTGACTTGAAAAAAGACAAAGTCATGTGTCCATATAATTATGAAGTGAGTTTGAAGCACTTTGATGTTTTTTAAATGCAAAGAGAGAAAGACATTATGGGAATTACAGTAAATATAATGATTAGTCAAGTATTCCATAGTCAGTGTTTTACCTGCTGTAAGTTTATAGATTTTAGGTGTTTAAAATAGAGCCTGACCGATTAATCGGGCCAATTGTAGCGTATCACCGATTAATCAACATCGGCCAATATGTAGCCAATGTATGAACTTTTTTTCTGCACGGAGATTGTGTCGCTCTCTGCTCCTGTGTGTGTGTGTGCTGCCCGGAGAGTTAGAGGAACAGTAAAGCGAGTTAGTTTCACTTTCACTCCTGCTCGGACAATGACGCTAAGAAGTGTCTAATGAAAATCACATAATCACGGAGCTACACCCCCCCCCCCCCCCAGTGCATAGTTTGCATTTGAAAGTTGTGTAAATTATCTTTGTGAGATAAACAAAGATTTATGCAACTGTTAATCCACCTGTCCACAATTATCAAATATAAGATTATTATATCCTGTGTAGATCAGTGTTCTTATTTCATATATCGGCCAATATATTGGTTATCGGCCAATATCGGATATCGGCCGATATATTGGATATCGGCTTTTTTTTTAGCCCCCAATATTGGCATCGGCCCCAAAAATCCCATATTGATCAGGCTCTAGTTTTAAATACTGTTTAAGCTCCAGGTTGTGACTTTATTCTCCGTCTCCTGAACTGGATGACACAGATAAAGGGCTGATAAACTCAACACAAAGTATGAAGATGTGAGGCACCTCATGAAAGTCTTATTCCAATCCATAAAGACTCATTTCAGCAGGCCCAGTGGGAACTAACATCTGTTACTATCATACCATAATTACCTAACTCATACACAAAAGGAAAAAAAGTATGTGGACACGTTGAATTCAGGTGTTTCTTTTCTAACAGGGGTTTGGGATACAAAACAGTAATGACTAATATCACAACATAGTTTTATATTGGGATAAATATCATTGCACATGTTAGGCCTCAGTCACAAAGATTCTTATAAACGATGAAATCTGCAGTTCATAGACATTCCTGTCGGGAGCATTAGTGTCTTATGGCTGTCCTGTGAAGTTGGTACTGCTGCTGTTTAAATCGCCAGAGCAACTTGAGGCCTCTGTGCGAAAATGACGTGATTTTGTGTCGTACCAAGACCATACAGATGTCATGTTCTTTGTAAGGGTGCCTTGGGACCTTCCGACATCAGACCTATGACCTCTTCAAAAATTTTTTTGTCGTACAGCACCCCTATGCGCAAGTCATGGCACTCTCAAGTTGCTTGTAGGAGGATTTTACACCTTTTCAGAATATTTAGATCGGTATATAAACAGTGGCCGTGTACTCTAAAAGCCCTGTGTTGTGATCATAGCGTTCATGGCAATAATGCCCACAAGACTGAAACTTCTACAGCTACAGCTGCAAGACAAAGAAGAGGAGGATCAAGCGGTTGTGGTGGGGCATTCTAAAACACTTAACAAAAAAAAAGCTTAACATAGCTTAATGCCCGAAAACAGTGGTCAATCATCACCAAAGTTCATGTGGACATCTGTAGTCATGCCCACTTTCACCTCTGCAGAAATCAAAAGGAAAACCCCAGTACTATGGGTGCTGGACATTAAGCTACGTTAAGCTTTTTCTCCATAACATGTAACCATACCCAATGGAGAGGAAAAAGCTTAATGCAGATGGCACTGATAATATTGGGATTTTCCTTTTGATTTTTGGAGACATTAAAGTGGACATGATTAGAGATGTCCATGCAAAATTTTCACTGTTTTAGACTGTCCCGTTGTGGCCGTTTTGGTCCAGCAGCAGCGGAACCGTCTTATATTTCTGTAGGTAACAGAATAAAGGAATAAGGTAGAAGTTTGAGGAACATTGATATATGAAGTAATGTGATGTCAAGTAAAAACACCAGCATGTGTTTTATGTGTTTGGGATCATGTGCTGTCCATGGTGCTGAATTCCACACTGCTGTAGAGAATATGTGTGGTATCCCCGTGGTCAGACTCTGCTACAGACTGCTCTGGTGGTTCTGGCTGTGGTGGTGGGTTTCTCCTCTCCTCATCCCCATCCTTCCTCTTCCTTCCTTTCGGACCCATTGTGGACAACTTTGTGAATCTTTAGTTTGAATGTTTTTTGACCGTAGAAATCTGTTGAATGAAGATTTGTGTATGACCCCCTCTAAGAACACCACGAATGCTGCAAAAAATGACGTACTACTGCCTATTAGGAACACCTTATGTCTACCTTAAAGCTGTGGGAGACTTTTGTGACCAATTTTTCATCAAAACTGTAAAACCTCAGTCATAGGCTAAGTATCATGAATCTGTAAGTGTTTCTGCGATTACTCACCTGAATCTCTTGCATCACGATGAACAATTTCTTAGTGCCATCCACCATAAACAAACCATGTGTTTACAAACAGAGCCGAGAGGTAACTCAGGCATCTTTGGAATTTTGTTGCGAAGTACATTGTGGGAACGGAGGTTTGCACAGCCACCTGGCAGCGGCAGCAGACACAACGCAGAAACGGCAGGAGCTCCCTTCCCTCTATGCATATTCCTCTAGCCGTTTCCGCATTTCAGCCGTTTCCGCATTGTGTTTGCTTTATCCATATAATGTCATATGGTTGTGCTGCCATTGCAGGCGGCTGTGCGAGCCTCCGTTTCCCACAATGCACATCGCAACAAAATTCCGAAGATGCCCGAGTTACCTACTGGCTCTGTTTCTAAACACATGGTTTGTTTATGGTGGATGGCACTGAGAAACTGTTCACTGTAATGCAAGAGATTCAGGTGAGTAATCACCGAAAGTCTTACAGATTTATGATACTTAGGCTATGACTGAGGTTTTACAGATTTGATGAAAAATTGGTTACGAAAGTCTCCTGCACCTTTAAGAACACCGTGCGAATCCCTGTCTGTATGCCCGTTCATGTGAATGCTGTAAGGGGCCCCTAATAACAACGTAATGTGTAGCAATAACATGTTGGATAAATGGTCTGAACTGCAATGTCAAAAAGCCATCCATACATTTAACAGATGTTTTCAATTAGTGTTTAAAAAGGTCCTTTCTTTCTTTCTTTCTTTCTTTCTTTCTTTCTTTCTTTCTTTCTTTCTTTCTTTCTTTCTTTCTTTCTTTCTCAGCATATCCTTTAAACTTCCTTATTTTCCCATCAACACTTTATGCCCTCATTATCTTCACAAAAGTTCATCATAACAAATATGAGGATTTATGGAAATGAATGACACTGTGATGACTCAGCGCTAGCAAGGTAATTCATCATTATCATCATTATCATCATCATCATCATCAGTGTTTCTCAGAGACGATCTGTGATCATGGTGTCAGGACGCTGAGCTGAGGCCTGTGTTGTTAAATGTGTGGGTGGGTCCCAGTAATTAGCCATCCTGGTTTTAATGGTCGTTACGTTTCCAGTGGAGGTGCTTTGATGGAGAAACCCTCGGAGGACTTTGTTCATTAGCTGCTGTTCATTAGTCAGAGGTCAAACAGAGGTCACACTCCCTCTGAAAGGACCCTGCCCTGAGTTTTCCCCTGGCTCCTGGCCATGACCTCTTGACCTTTCAACCCTCTTTCTGTCAAAGACAGAGGGCAATTAGGAATAAATGTTTAAACACGAGTCAGAAAGTTGACAGATGCTCACATGTCCACGAAAGCCCCACATGGACTTAGATCATTTTAAAAAATTGATTAATCACTGATTATTTTAATCGATTCTATTTGATTAAAGGATTAAGTGAAAAAAATAGTAAAAGTGTGAAAAAGACAGACAACAGTTATTTTTCTTGAGATATTTCAGGTTATACATGGTTGTTCATGTTATTCACTTTTTTTGTGAAAGAATAGTTTGTGAATGTGAACATTTTCTTGTAATTTTCCTTTTTTTTTAACAAGACAAAAAGACAAACTAGGAGTTGTCATTATTTCTATGTTATCATGTTATTATTTTCCTGGTCTGAGCCTCTTCAGATCATATTGGTCTGTATGTGGAACTTGAACTAAAATGAGTTTGACATCATTGATTGTTAATATCTCAGTGTAATTGTCCACAAATTCATCTCCAGTTGGACCCTTTGGTGGGTTGGTTTTGGCCCTCTTTTTGACACCCCTATATTAAGCACTGCCTGGGACCTGCAGATACTTTCCTAAATGGTAACTAATAGAAATATTATTTATTTAGTAATTTTTGTATCAACAGTAATGTCAAATTCATGTTAGGTGTGTAAATTTATATGAACATATCAAGCAGCTTTACCTGAAAGACCATGTAAAACTAGAAGAGCACTCGGAGAGCGCAGACCTCTGCCAAGGCAGATCAGTCCCCCCCCCCCCCATCACCACCAAAATTTACCATTTGTTCCTCGTGCCAGTATCAACATTTCCTGAAATTTTCATCCAAATCTGTCCATAACTTGTTGAGTTATCTTGCACATGGACAGACAGACAGGCAAACCAACGCCAGCAAAAACATAACCTCCTTGGCAGAGGTAACTGTACTGCATTAATGATAACGGTAGCTAATGGAGATAAGTTATACAAACAAGTGGGTGTTATAATGAACCTCTTCATGCCTGACTTTCTATACTTGTACAATGAAAAACAACTCTTGTGTTTTTACCTTCAAGCAACTGCAAAACTGAGTTAATTGATAATTATTACGAATCTCCAAATTAATTAATTCAATTTGGAGATTGTTGAGTTGACTATTGCAGATAAAATAGATAGAAATTTGGATATGATGCAAATTTGTGACAACAGGCCTAATAATGGTCAGAAGTAATAAAAATGTGATAGAACAGACTTTCCCATCTCAGGAGATGGAGATGGTTTTATATGGTTTTAAAATTCAGGATTTTGATGACATTTTCAGGAAATGGGGGGGTGACTGATATGCCTTGGCGGAGGTCTGCGCTCTCCGACTGCTTTTCTGGTTTATTCGTCTGTTGGAACCAGGATTTCTTAGAGTTTGTCCATTAGATATCGGTGGTTCTACACTTTAACTGCTTCTATGATTTCAATCTGTGCTTGTTACCTGCCCCCCCCCCCCCCCAAAGGGGAGACAAGGGGTATTGTTTTTGGTTTGGTTTGTTTCTTTGTTTGTTCACACTTTAGCAGCAAAACTATTGGTTGAATTCATACCAAATTCGGTTTATAGATTACCAGTGACTCAGAATAGATGCGGTTACATTTTGGGAAAAGTAGGGCAAAGTTCAAATTTTTTATTAATTTTTAAAATCTTTTTTTTCCACATTTCCTTATAATGGCCTAAGGTTGTCTATGCTGACATCAGCACACACATAGACATGATGACATCAGCTGGATCGATGCCAAAATAAGCTATAATATGTTGTGCCTGGCACCACTTGTTGCCACTTGATTGCAGTCAGCAGTTTTTCAGTGCCTTACACTCCTTCACAGTGTGTTCCCTAACGATCAGACACACTCAGTATGTGCCTATAGGCAGACATACAGTCACCACACACACTATCATGCACATATACACAACACCCTGACCTTTGACTCTCACTATTACTGCTCCCACCATTGATGAGACTATTATTAGATCAAATCATTACAATTATGAGTTCTCCATAATCCATTCACCCTGTGTGTGTGCATTTGTGTTTGTGTGTTGTGAGACGGCCTCAGTATTTCATCTCCAGCAGAGAAGAGGCTCTGATTGCGCCATGATTGGCCAATTATTGCACCTTTTTTTTCACACTGTATTCTGCTCTGTTGTTGGTCGGTGGATGGAGTGAGGGAGAGAATGAACTGATTAAGAGAAATTGTGTACTTTCTTTCCTATGTAGCTAAATAATTCTATAGAAAATCACATAAAAGATGGGTTTGATGACTATGATTGAGCTGAGGATGTTCATAGTACAGCCACTTAAAAAAATTATACAGCATCTCTGAGGCAGAACAAGAAGCTTTAAAGAACACTATGGCTGTTAACAATAGTAACAAGGTTTGTGTAAATGTCTGTCAGTTACATTTAACCCATAAAGACCCAAACATCCTCGGCCAACCGAAAGCATCTGCTGATCTGAGCTGTTTAATACCTGCTGATCCACTAATCCTATCAATTAATGTCAATAATTGGTGTAAAATACAGTTCTTCATCTTTCCATGGTCATCAGATAAAACCCATTTGGACATTCAAAGGCTCCGTAGTTACTGTGGAAACACCATCATCTTCTACTACATTGATTCACCAGTAAAACCCAATGACAGTGGATGGACACACTGGGTTTATCATCAGTTATTGATGTATTGTGTAGAAAATGACATTTTTTCCCGCATTTCATCTAATAACCTTTGAATTTACCATAACCTTTAATGAAAATCTACATGATCAGTGAATTAAATATGGGAAAAAAAACATGATTTCCACCGAAAAATGCAAAATATAGAGGATAATATTATAATAAATGGTGAGATGACAAAAAAGAAAGAGAAAATCATCTGGAAGTTGTGACAAAAGTAGTTGCAGGAGGAGCTGATGGAGGAGCAAAAAAAAAAAAAATGTAGGCAGGTTACATTTCAGGCGTTTGGACCTGGTGTGGTTTAGGTGGTGTTTTAGGCTCAGGTTAATCACAGGAACTTTAGTCTAGTCTAAAACATGCATTTTTGTGTGGCGCTCTGCAACCATGACCATCGGATTGTGGTGGTTTTTGGGGCTGGAACAGATTAATTGCATTTCAATTAATTTCAATGGGGAACACTGCGTTGACATACAAGCAAATTGTGTTACGAGCTCGGCCTCAAACAAATTAGACTCGTAAGTCAAGGTACCAGTGTACTTTGAATGAACGCCTCCTTTACACGATTCTATGGACGTCCAGATCCAATTTCCAGATCGGTATTGGCTGCCGATCTGGCATTTTTTTAGAAGATCGGATCGGATTTAGTCACGAGATTGGGCCGATCCGGACCCGGTTCTGGGGCGGGGGGATAAACACACGTCCTGCCCCCTCAAATTAAAGTTTCCTAAGGTAGGGAAAAGGAAAATTAGCTGCACAACAGCGGGAGGCTTAGAGGAATTATTAAAACATCTTTTTTTCAACCCGCAGGGCTTTTGTGGGATTATTTGACCCGCCCCAACCCGACCCGCGGTTCACCCGCTGATCCACGCATTACTAACGTACAGCACGGAATGCACCCCCATTTAATTCCTGGTTGAAAATGTCCATATACACGCTACAGCAGTGGCAAACATACGGTCCACGGGCCAAAATTGGCCCGCCAAAGGTTCTAATTTGGAACTAATTCTAATTTGGTTCCAGGTATAACATCCACTTTTCTCTGTATCTGAGTGACTTTAACAGATGATTCACTGTTTTTTATTCTTCACATTCAGCAACTTTTAAGAAAACTGAAGCTGAAATGACGCTTCTATTTTAAGATAAAATTTTGCATTTCTCCTGACGCTAAACAGAGGCTCATTGCTGCCACTTTCATGTCTGTGTTGGATTATGGGATGTTGTTTATATGAATGCATTATCTTAGTGTTTACATACTGTTAATGCTGTTTATTATGGTGTTCTGATGTTTGTTTCAGGCACCAGTTTCACACACAGACTGAAACACTGGTATTCTTTTATCTATAAATGTATTAGAGGTCTGCGTCCATCATATTTACTGGTTTACACTCGGATTTATGACGTTAATAAGTAATTTAATAATAACAACAATAATAATAATAATCCTAAAGTCAGAACAGAAGGGGAAAGACAGCTTTTACATATGTGTGGAACAACCCACAGAAGGAGATCAAACTGAAGGAACTGGGCTCGTTAAATACATTCAGTGTCATTTTAAATGAATGGGAAAAGGATAAACCTGGATGTAGATGTTTTCCAAACTGACTGAATCAGGTTCTGCTTTGAGATGCTTTTAAGGAACATTGTTGTAATACTTTTAATCAAATCAATTTTATTTATATAGCATCAAATCATAACCAATTGACAAAATCGACAGACTCCTTCAGCAGTGAACAGTTGGTGACAGTGGAAGGAACAACTACCTTTAACAGGTAAAAACCAGGAGTAGACCCCGACTCTGGAGGATGGACCACTGTCATGACCAGTTAAAGGGTTAAGGAGCGAGAGAGAGTAGAGTTTTGGTACCTTTTAAATTATTGGTGGGTTTTTTTATGTATGTTTTTAGTTTAGTGTTCTATGTGTGGTTTCAGCAGTGAGTTTTACTTTGTTTTATGAACATCTTTGTTGCCGATGTTTTGCAATTTCAACTTTGTGTAACTTCTGCTGCTCTTGTCTTAGCCATGACACTCAGGAACATAAATTTTTAATTTCAATAAGTCAATTTTTCCTGGTTACATAAAGGTTAAGAAATAAATAATAATGAGTTTTCCATATTTTTACACCTCAGTGCAAATATGTAACAACATACAACATCCATATAGCATAGTTAATGAATTTGCAAAATCCTTCCTTTGTTTGGTTAGAGATTACATAAAAAAAAGAAGAAAAAACCCACCAAACTGCAGTGATAAGAGGATATAGCAGGGTTGAATTAGGTTCTGTCTCCACACACACACAAAGCTATTCATATAAACAGCTGATGTTATTTCCTGGGACAGCTTGCAGTTGGATTTGCGCAGCGAGCAGGGAAGGGTCTTGTTTGTGCGATGCCCTTGACATTTCCCAGCTCCTCACAGAATCAGAACTCCTCTTATTGAGCGGCGGTCGGTCAGAGCAGCACCACATCCTCCATCCTCCAGCTCCTCTCATGCCCTGCTGCATCTGCCTCTGATAATGAATCGTCCTTGAATCCTGACCGGAGATCTTAAACCCCCTCCTCCTCCTTTGCACTTTGTAAATCCGCTGACTTGCCAAATCCTGTGGGAACAGACTGAATGATGATGCACATTAATGGCCCACAGAGAAAAGACATTTCCCTCCAACGCTGCATGACTGAGCCGGATGAAGTTTTAGAAACAAAGGAGGTAGTGCAGGAGAAAAAGGAGAGGTGATAGAAGAAGGAGTGGGTGGGGGAAGTTTGTCATGGTTTAATAACAAAAAGACTGAATATTCAAATGATTGCACATACATATTTAAAGAGGCTTTTCTTGAAACAGCCAAATGCACACGGTTCTACATCCAACATATCCTTAGCCTCACGGCATTGCATAAAATATACACTAATGGACAAAAGTATATAGACAGGCTGAATTCAGGTGTTTCTTTTCTAACAGGGGTCTGGGATACAAAACAATAATGACTCATGTCAGAATATAGTTTTATTTTATGGGATGAATGTAATTGCATTGGTTAGTTTGATTCATTTTGGAAACAAAGATAACAATTTAAACCAGAGATGGTTTGGACTTAATTTCTCTCAACATTAATTTTGTTTTTTTTTTTATCCATGACTGTGATTTTAAATGTTCCACCTCTAAAATTCTCAAATATTTTTCCTGCTCTGACTGTAAATAATAATTTTCTACCACATCTAACCATCTACTTTCATCACATCTCACTGAGGAAGAAAAATCTCCCATTTAACTTTAAGGAAATATTAACGTTTATAAACTATATGGACATAAATATTGGGACACATCATGTCTGCCAATCAATCTGTACCTGTTAGTACAATGTCTGTATGCAACATTCAGATTATAAAAAACTGGCCATTTAAACAAATGTTATGTCTCAGAAATATATCATATCGTCAGCCTCACAGCATAACTGTCTAACTCATACACAAATGGACAAAAGTATGTGGACACGTTGAATTCGGGTGTTTCTTTTCTAACAGGGGTCTGGGATACAAAACAATAACGACTAATGTCAGAATATAGTTTTATATTATGGGATAAGTATCATTGCATTGGTTAGTTTGATTTAAATTGTTATCTTTGTTTCCAAAGTGCCTCATAGATGGTTTTGACTTCATTTCTCTTAACGGTGATTTTGTTTTTTTAATCCATGACTATGATTTTAAATGTTCTTCCTCTAAATATCTAAAATGTTTTTCATGCTCTAACTGAAAATAATACTTTTCTACCACATCTAACCATCTACTGTCATCACATTTCACTGAGGAAGAAAAATCTCCCATTAAACTTTAAGAAAATATTGATGCTTCTAAACTATATTCACATAAATAAGGGGACACATTATGTCTACAGCTGTAAGATGTCCTGTTCATGAAGATCTGACATAGAAACATTAATATTAATAATCAATATGATATATATCCCAATATAAAAATATATTTTGACATTAGTCATTATTGTTTTGTATCCCAGACCCCTGTTAGAAAAGAAACACCTGAATTTAATGTGTCCACATACTTTTGTCCATTTATGTATGAGTTAGGCAGATATGCCATGAGGATAATGAAATGGGTTGAGACAAGTTAAAGAAAATCTACTGATACCAAGTCCCTGCTATAACTCTACTGAAAAATGTTGCCGGAAGCAGTTGTTTATAAAATTCACATTTTGTTGTCAGCTGTCAGAGGAAACAAGGTGAGAGCCAATTTAGTCATGCAACCCTGAGATCTGTTTAAAATTTAAACAAGGCTGTGTCTAGAGATGCAACTGCAGCGTACGTATAGAAGTGAGGATTCTGTAACTGTCATAAAGGGAACCAAGAATGAAGGGAACCAAGAATGAAGGGAACCAAGAATGAAGGGAAGCAAGAATGAAGGGAACCAAGAATGAAGGGAACCAAGAATGAAGGGAACCAAGAATAAAGATAAGCAAGAATGAAGGGAAGCAAGAATGAAGGGAACCAAGAATGAAGGGAACCAAGAATAAAGATAAGCAAGAATGAAGGGAACCAAGAATGAAGGGAACCAAGAATAAAGATAAGCAAGAATGAAGGGAACCAAGAATGAAGGGAACCAAGAATAAAGGTACCAAGAATAAAGGGAACCAAGAATGAAGGGAACCAAGAATAAAGGTACCAAGAATAAAGATAAGCAAGAATGAAGGGAACCAAGAATGAAGGTACCAAGAATAAAGATAAACAAGAATGAAGGGAACCAAGAATGAAGGGAACCAAGAATGAAGGGAACCAAGAATGAAGGGAAGCAAGAATGAAGGGAACCAAGAATGAAGGGAACCAAGAATAAAGATAAGCAAGAATGAAGGGAACCAAGAATGAAGGGAACCAAGAATAAAGGTACCAAGAATAAAGGGAACCAAGAATGAAGGGAACCAAGAATAAAGGTACCAAGAATAAAGATAAGCAAGAATGAAGGGAACCAAGAATGAAGGGAACCAAGAATCCCATGTACATCAGACCTGAGTGAAGTACCGCCTTCCAACTGGGCGCTCGTTTTCTTTGTCAGGTTTGTCAAGGTTTATTCAATGAAATACACTCATGTTTATTCTGTGAAATCTCCACAAAGTACAAAGTAAAGAAAACCAGGCATTTGACGGACAAAGGCCCATTTATGCTCAGCATTAAATATACGTATATGAACAGAGCGTTTGGTCCGTCCTCTGTGTTCATCTGTCCTCTGTCATCGCCATATTTCTTCTTCTTCTTCTTCTTCTTCTTCTTCTTCTTCTTCTTCTTCTTCTTCTTCTTCTTCTTCTTCTTCTTCAGCTTCTTCTTCTCATTCCCTCAAAAAACTCCACTCTTCTTCATGACATTTGGTCAATATGTTTATTCAGAGCAGCGTCCTCTGGTGGCTTGATTGATAAACGCTCATTCCAACACAATGATGGCATGGAAATATAAGGGCAGTGACACTTACAACGTCTGAAACAGATGTAGATGTTTACATACGTAAAGTGAGCATAGGACAATGATGATTAAACCATTCTAATTCAAAACAAAAAGAGAAACCGACCACTGGCCTTCCTGTTCACGGTTTCCTTCTAAAATGCGTCTCTCACAGTAAACTGGTTTTTCTTTGAGTTTGTTGCTGTTTTTCTGCCTCTCTGCTTGTGTACATCATTAATTTTCATTTTTGCCTGGACTCCTTTGCCCCATTTTTCTATGTGTTCATACTGCTTTATGCATCCAGGCCTCCTCCCGGTGTTATTTCCTGTCTCCGTGGGGAGTCGGGGGTGGGTTAATGAGGCAGACAGGCCAGATGATGATGATGATGATGATGATGATGCTCCCACCGAAGAACATCCAAACTCCCTTCAACGTTCATTATATGAAACCTCTGTCTCAGTAAAAACCTACACAAAGGCATGAGACACTGCCTGCTTTTACAGTTTTAGAAAGTGTTTAATGATTAGTGGCGTCTTTTTGGCCTTTGGCAGAGGATTTTCTTTGTCACCCAAGGGACGTTGTCACTAAACGTACAGATTCAGATGAAGTAAACACAAAGGAGGCTGGAGGATTACAGTTACTCTGTTAGCAAACTGGTCTTAGCTATAGGGGTGTCTATTGGCAAGAATCTAGCAATACGACACAAATTACAATACTAGGATCACAATACGATATATCATGATACTGTTAAAAAGGCAATTTTTTTGGTTACTTTTTTAAATGATTATTTCCTTGAAGAATTGAATTACACCAGAAATCTGCACAAATACTAAACATATTTTTATTTGATCCCAACAGGATCTAATGCTACATCACCAAATGTTCCTGTGTTCAAACTGAAATTCTGTTTTACAGACATTCCAGTTTCAGATCCTGTTCAAATGTTCAGATTCTATTAGTTCATAACTAACATCAGAACAGTATTTTTGTGCGATCCCAGCAAAGGAGCTAACATTATTTAATAAAAGAGTGTTAAATAATAATAAATAAAATATAAACAAAAACAAAAAACCAAAAATGAACCTCCACAATATGTGCTTTTGAATAAATACCTCAAAATATTGATACAGTGCTTTTTAATATCAGTACAGTATTGTGAAGTGAAATATCGCAATGTATTGCAGAACCGATATTTTCTTACACCCCTACTTAGCTACAGGGTTTTTTTTTAAATTTTATATCATGGTTATAGTCACTTAAAAATGGTTTCAGGTGCCTAAATTTAACAGGCCATTTTTAAGACATCTTTTATTTCTGCTAATCTTTTTTTTTTTTTTTTTTTTAATTAAAGTTAACTGAAAACCAAACTGCTCTCTGTATCCTACATACAAAGATGAAGGTTTTAGATGATTTCTATTGAATTCTTGTTTGGATAAAACTAGCTTTTAGACTCTCTACTCTGGAGATGGACTCTGAGGTATATACCACCACGATCAATAATAATAATGAACAGAAAAGGAAAAAAAAAGACAAACAAACTCAGAAGAACAAACACAAGCTGGAATACCATGTATCCTCCAGAGACTCATTGAGATCTGTTGAAGCTCTGGTTCCACTGCTCTGTCCATGACACTGTCCACCCTGATCCTGAGGATTTAAGCTTTTAGATGGACATACTGTTAACATGTTGTTATGCTCACAGTGAAAAGGTCATAGAATTTCGCTCAGAAATCTTTTTCTGCATGATAGATAGATAGATAGATAGATAGATAGATAGATAGATAGATAGATAGATAGATAGATAGATAGATAGATAGATAGATAGATAGATAGATAGATAGATAGATAGATAGATAGATAGATAGATAGATAGATAGGTACTTTATTGATCCTGAGGGAAATTCAAGATCATTATCCTCATGAATAAGTGGACAAAAGTATGTGGACATGTTGAATCCAGGTGTTTCTTTTCTAACAGGGGTCTGGGATACAAAACAATAATGACTAATGTCAGAATAGAGTTTTATATTATGGGATAAATATCATATTGAATATTAATATTGATATTTATATGTGAAGTCATCATGAACAGGACATCTTACAGCTGTAGACATGATGTGTCCCAATATTTATGTCCACATAGTTTATAAACGTCAATATTTCCTTAAAGTTTAATGTTAGATTTTTCTTCCTCAGTGAGATGTGAAGAAAGTAGATGGTTAGCTGTGGTAGAAAATTATTATTTATAGTCAGAGCAGGAAAAATATTTTAGAAATTTAGAGGAAGAACATTTAAAATCATAGTCATGGTTAAAAAAACAAACAAAAAAAAAATCAATGTTGAGAGAAATGAAGTCAAAACCGTCTCTGAGGCGTTTTGGAAACAAAGATAACAATTTAAACCAAACTAACCAATGTAATGATATTTATCCCAATTTACAACTATATTCTGACATTAGTCATTATTGTTTTATATCCCAGACCCCTGTTAGAAAAGAAACACCTGAATTCAACGTGTCCACATACTTTTGTCCATTTGTGTATGATTAGGTAATTATGATATGAGGATAACAAAATAGAGTTCTAGTTTATCTTTGGTGGCTAATGCTGCTAATGATCAGTTCAGCCAATGTATAACAGATGGTGTTTTCGAGTTAAAAGGGTTTCATTTCAACATACACCTGAAGGAAAGGAGTTCACGTCTTACATTCATTTTACACGTTTGTCTGTAGAGCTGCAGCTATGGATTATATTAGTAGTTGATTCATCTATAGATTATGTTCTTCAATTTAATTTGATTAAATGATTATTTGAATAGGCAAAAAAAAAACAACTAAATATGTGAAACAGACATGTCTGAAAATGACAAACAACTTGTCTTTTATTCCAGAACCAGCTGAAACAACCACAAAAAGAATTAAAATAAAAGGATATAGAAAAATTATCTACATAGAAATAACAACAATAACAACAACAACAACAACAACAACAACAGTATAAAAGTATATATAGAAATATCTATAGATACAAACAACAAGAAACCAGTGCAATGACATCTACAAATAATCTTTCAGGTCTTCAACACATTTAAATCCAACTTATTAACTTAGACCAGGGGTCAGCAACCCTGGTCCTAGAGAGCCACTATCCTGCATGTTTTCCTCTTCCTGCACACCTGATGGTCATTATCAGGCTTCTGCAGAGCTTGATGGTAGGCTTATCATTTGAATCAGGTGTGTTGGAAGAGGGATACATGTAAAACATGCAGGATAGTGGCTCTGTAGGACCAGGGTTGGTGACCCCTGACTTAGAGCAGCTGAACATGGAACAGCTGTGTGTTGATCCTGGTGTCATGTGCGTCACAATAAGCGTCCATGTGAAACACAACAGTGGAACCAATGTTTAACAGCAAAGAAAATAAGGAAATGATGCTTTGATTTCCTATTGGGGAGGTGCTTCTTCATTATTCTTCCATTCTACTAATATCGTTGTTTATTTCTGCTCAGGTGATTCTTTTCTGTTAGTGTTCTTTAGGCTTTGTTTTGTTTTTTGTTATTGTTTAGTACTCTTTTCTTGCTTTGCTAATGCATTCATTTTGCTTAGCTAAAATAGTTTTTCCATTGTTTTCTGCTTTTCATTTATCCTACTAACCTACTTAGTAGAGTCTGACTATCTCTACTGATTTTTTCTTTTTGATAAAGTTCTACTTTTTCTTTGCTAATGCTTCCATTTCCTGTTAATGTTGTTCTTTCACTCTGATAAAATTCTTTACTGTGCAACACTTGGTTCACTCAGCTATTCTCCTTGTTTCACTCCGTTAATATACTTTCACTACTACGGTTGACGGTTTTACTTTGCTAATTGTTTCTTTTTTCCCTCAGTTCTTTTTTTAGCTTACCGGCTGACAGGCCGTAAGCTATTGTCGTCATGCGGTGTCCGTCGTCGTCTGTCGTCATAGTCTGTCGTCATCTGTCGTCCGTTACAAAAATTTCAATCATCTTCTTCTCCAAAACTACAACTCTGATTGACTTTAAACTTGGTATACAGCTTCTTTATGATGATGTCAACAGAAGTTAGTGAAATTATTTGGATCCAGATCTGATTCTGGATTTGGTGCCACTTTGAAAAATTTTCCCATTATAACAGATAAGAAGTGGATTGATCCAATAAGTCAGTAAGTTTCAATGATATCAAGTTGGAATTAGAATTTTTTACAGATCTGATTGGAATATGACCAAAACATGGGCTATTTCTGTAATAGAATAAATACACAGAACTGGGTGCGAATAAATGGCATCTGGATACATTTCCCAAAGCTTTTAATTTGGCCGGTAAACTACAGGGCCATTGGTCCTATTTTTATGTATATATTTATTTTAAATTATACATTTACACAAACATGTACTTAGCAGAGGTGATTTCTCAAAGACTGCAAGGGAAGCTCAGCTTCCCCTAAAATTACGAAAATTAAATGGTCAAATATGTACTTTTGTGTTGACATTTCATTGACTCCAAATGTGTTAGAACACGTTCATCTCACAGACGAGTTCGTTCAGAATCAGCTTTATCACCAATCAGTGGACTCGATGTTGTTCACTTCTCCTCCATTCCCGGTTCTCTGTTTTCTCATTCCATCTCTGCTCAGTGCATTTGTCTGTAGACGCTCAGCGTCCATGCACTTCAATGGGACTGAGTGGAACTGTTTTTTTTTTTTTTTATTGCCTCAAAACTGGATGGTAATTGGATAAATGCCACGGTGTTGTCCCGCCCCCGGACGCTCAACGTCTCTGGGGGTGAATGGAGGTGTGGGCGGAGCTCAGCTGGGCTGGACGCTGGGCTTCCACGTGCTGATTGGAGGATCAGTCGAAAGGCTGAATCCCATTTGATTGACAGCTGTTTAGAGATCTGCTCCTTCACTGACACAGTTCAGTTTAATACCGTCACACATTCTGCTGTGAAATTGAGAGAGAAACCACTACGAAATTACTCGTTAATTTCTTGCACTGTAAATAAAACACACTCATTGTACTTCCTTGTTTCAATTTAACATAATTTCAATGTTTTCTTGTTTCAGTTACATAATTTTTTCATTTCTTGTTGGAGTTTATCGTTTTGTAGATAGTTAAATCAATCATACTGTCGGCTAGGTCGGAGTGAAAGGAGCTTCTCTTGTTAAAAGGTTCCAGTCTTACACCTGCAGCACAATGGGCCAAGGCCGTCTAAGCAGCCGAGCTCTGCTGGACATTGAGAGGACGCTGGTCAAATCCCTGGAAAAGACGCCTACTTGGTACGATAAAGTCACTGACCATTTTCATAAAAAGGAAAGGAGGGACGAATTTTTGTTTAAATAACTTGACAATTTTTTTGATGTAAGCCGACAATGAGCTTCCCCTCTCTGAAAGATGAGCAGCCGCCACTGGTACTTAGACATAAGGAACCACACAGACACAATGCAAAAAAAAAACCCAAATTATACGACAAACCTACAGACCTATTAAACACAAAAAAAGAGAAGACAAAAAACAAAAAAAACCCACAACAACTACAAGATCAGTAATATTATTAACTCCTCTTTACAATGCTAAGGGCTGAGAGTTAAAATAATGTATACCAACAACAACTTTCTCCATCAAAACAAATTTTTCTTCAGTTATTTCATTTCAGTTTTGATATAATAACCTTTGAATTAACTCTGAGTTTTCATGAACATCTAAATCAAATATAGGAGATTAAATATAGGAAAATACATGATTTACAGTGAAAAATGCTAAATATAGAGGGTAATATTATAATAAATGGTGATAAATCACTTACGAAAGGTGAAATAGAGAGAAACATTTATCTGGGAACTGCCACAAATGTAGCACTGGGTCTTTATGGGTTAAGAAATTTCTTTTTTTTTTTCAGGTTATTCACATCTTTTTTTCTTTTTTTTTTATAATTTGTTAATGTAAACATTTTCACAATTCACTGCGAATTCTTTGCACCAAAAAAAAGAGAAAAATGTGTAGTTGTCATTATGTATAGGTTATTTTGTTATTATTTTACTGGTCTGACCCACTGGAGATCAAATTGGGCTGAATGTGGAACCTGAACTAAAACAAGTTTGACACTCCTGCTTTAGACGAATGAAAATGAATGATAATGTGCACAAAGCCATATCTGAAGAAAAGCAGAGCAGGAGGGAGAGAATCAGTGTGAGCAGCAAGAGTGCTCAAGGGATCAAGGAGATAGGAAGGAGAGAATGTCTTTTCTGATGTGGTTTGACAAATCCTAACAGGAAATGTAAACACTGGCATCTGCACACACACACTGGGCTTCATCAACATGGATCCAGCAATAGTGGGAATAGAGTTGTGTTGTTACTGCATCAAACTAAGAAGCTGGATGCTGGATCACACCGAGCTTCTGTTTATTCTAAGAACTTCAGAACAAGAGGAAGTTTAATGATCTCTGCAGGGAAATTGGTTTTTAGAGCAGCAGAGCAACAACAAGATGCAGGTCGGAAGGAACTGAAGATGTGTAAATATGGCAAAGAAACACAGTATTCATGCTCTATTTACGTCTATCAGTCTGGGTTTGAAAAGTAAATAAATATTAAACAATCAATATTATAAATTTAACCCTGTATAGTTCACTCATAGAAATACTCTGAAATTCAGAATTTTGACCTTACTGTGTTATTGGAGGACAAGACTTTAATGCTTTTGTGAAAATTTTCAGACTTTTTGATTGTCATGTAGAAAATTAAGGACAGTGAAGTTACCATATTTGGTTTCTTACCTGTAAGTAACAAAAAAAATAAAAATAAATAAAAAATGCAAGAAGTATGCACTACAAAAAAGGCCTGTACAAATATAAGAAAATATAAATGTCAAAATGGGTTAAAATGTCTTTTTCGAGTAAAATTATCTGCCAGTGCAGAAAGAAAGCTGCACTGGGCCTCCCTAATCCGAATGACAAATGGCATGGAATAATGAATGACCTAACCCTAACCCTAACCCTAGTGGTCATTCGTTATTCCATGCCATTTGTCATTCGGATTAGAGAAGCCCAATTGCACTTATCAAGTTTTCATAAAATAGGAAAATATTATCTAAGCGTTACAGAATTCTAAAAGTTTCAAGTCTGACTAATAAGATTTTTCATATGGTTTTATGAAGATGCAATGACTCTCTCTCTCTCATATATATACATATATATATATATATATATATATATATATATATATGCAAAACTGCATAAAATAAGCGGAAAAAATAATGTAACCATCAAAAACAATGGTTATGTAATCCAGTCCTAACTCCTGTGTATCATGTGACTAAAACAGACAGAAAAGAAAACATGGAATGTCTAAAAGCACTGTTTTTGTCAGTACAATGCCATAGATATTGATGTCAGACCTGAAGTGATTTTGGTTATTATCAAGAAAACATGGAAAATGGATAGATATCAGCTCTGAAATTAAACTACTATGAATTATTTTTTGTTGTTATCATTATAGTTGTCCAAACAAATGTACCTTTAGTTGGACCAGGCATTAAAATGAACAAGAAATGAAAGAAAACAAGGGTTGTTTAATAGTTTTTTCCGCGAACAAATTTCTTGAGGGCAAACAGTTCCTTCATACTCATTCCCCAACAACGTAGTTTGTTTTGTTAAAAAATATTGCTTAAAATTAGTTGTAATATCTAAATGGGGTAGGCCAAGATGAAAATTATTGGATCAAGTCAAATAATCTTAACAAGATTAAGTCTCAATAAATTAATTAATCTAAAAGAAGTGATCTTTCAAGATAAATATTCCACATTCTGGTCAGTTTATCTAAGGCAAATATTCCTTTTTTGCTGTGTATATTAAAAAATATAAGAAAAGCACATGTAAGGTAAAATGAACATCTCATTTAGAACATTAGACCAACATGCGTGCTGACCCAGACCCCTGTCCACATCCACATGATCCCTTTGAACATCATTCCTTACATTAGTACCATTACTTCATGGTATTTTTTTTTTTTTTCTGTGCATGTACATTTTTGCTGCAAAGGTGTCCAGAAGGTCCTAAAATGCATAAACATAGCATAAAGGACATGTAAGAGTAAAAGACAAAATCCATACCACAAGCTGCAACACAACCAAAATGCCCCCCCCCCCCCCCCCCCCCCCCAAAAAAAAAAAAAATCTAAAAGTTGAAAAAAATGTGGGGGCTAAGAAGGTTGAACAAGGTTAAGCCATTGCTGTTAATAAAATAAAAGTTAAATTAAACTTTTAAGCATTACCATCACAGACTCCTACAAAAGTTGGTTAAATTAAATCATATTTTTTAAGCAGTAGAAAACAAGCTGCTCACATTTCCTTTAAAAAACTGCCTGTTTAATAGGGAGTCATTTGCCGGAGCGGCCTGACTGTCCCCTGCTCGGCTCATCAAATCCCATCGTTTGACTGTGTTTAATAGTGCTGCATAATGAATGCAGTGGTGACGCTGCAGACCCACTGTGGCCTGTGGAACACTGCTCTATGGCCAACACAAGCTGCCACAAATTATATTCAGTGGTTTTCACAGAGTTAGAATTTATCTGTTGCAGAGGGGAGAGGATTTATAATTATGGTTATTTTACTGAGAGTGTTGCATCATGGGTGCCTGTTAGCATTAGAGTTGTTAAATATTGTAATTATTTAGAATCTGTCAGTACTGGAGGTGTTCAGGTTTATATTTGGTTTTGTCTTGTTAGTCTTAAAACAGATAGAGAGTAACCAGTGTCAACAGCATTCCAGATATTAGCCACTACCACAGAAGTAACCTGGCCTTTGAAGGGTAAAAGGCATGTCGTATTACAGTGGAAATCTGTTTGGTAATGTACCATCACGTGTCAGTTTCTTATCATGGAATTATCACTGTTATTACTATGACCATATTTGTGTGTTGAAAATACATGTGAAAATGGTGAAAAACTGTATTAATAAAATTTGGTTTCATCAAATATATGGAATATATGGAACAGCACTCAGTATTTGATATCAACAGTGGCAAGTGTCCATGACTGAAATAAGCTTCATTTCCTTAGTTACTTAGAACATGTTTACCCTCCACAGTTCCACCAAATACCATCCTTATATGTGGAGGGACTTTTTGGCATGGATGTGTTTAGAGCTGGATACGGGCGTCCACCGTTGGCCACGCGTGTTCCTGCAATGAAAACAATTCCCTGTGGCCCAACACGTTTTAGACATGACTGCAACTGTCAGGACACCGACAAATGCACAAACAGTCACAGATGAGTCTTTTAGAAATATCAAGGTTTTAGAAAAGATTTTAAAATCTGTGATGTTGCAACCATTGATGCCAACTTACAACATTTGTTGCTAGTTTTAGCAACTTTTCATCCTACCCTAGCAATTTTTTTTTTTCCAAAAGCACCCAGCAACAAATTTAGGTACTTTCAAAATTTGTTCAGAAACTTTTATCATCTTCTGTAAAGTGACTCAAACACTAAAACACACTGACTTTTCTGTAAATGACACCAGATGATTTCCTGTGTCTCAGTCATATAAACCCACAGTCTGTCTGGAGATGGAAAAGGCAGTGTTTCACACTTAGACATTTTGTTGGCATTTTTAGTGATTTTTCAGACCTCTGTAGAGACTCCTTATCCAAAAAGCCACTAGTGACAAATCCATCCCCTTTTTCTGCTGTTATTGGAGACTTAGAGACTCTGATGTGAAAACATGTATTGTTGTTTGTCTAAGAGAGGGGTACTTGGAAGAAGCCCAGGGGGTGCTGGAAATGTTTTGGGAAAAATGCATTAAATAAGTCATCATGTGCGAATACAAAAGTAGAAGCACTCGTAGAGCGCAGACCTCCACCAAGGCCGATCAGTGGGCCCCCATGGCCCCCATGCCCCCCCCAATCACCACCAAAATTTAACCATTTGTTCCTTGTGCCAGTATCAACATTTCCTGAAATTTTCATCCAAATCCGTCCACAACTTTTTGAGTTATCCTGAACACAGACAGACAGACAAACAAACCAACGCCGGCAAAAACATACCCTCCTTGGTGGAGGTAATAAATAATGAGAATTAGTGCTGAAATATAAAACACAATAAATACATTCATATAATTCATATAGTTTCATTGTTAGTCATCTTGTTTAAGCTTTGGTAACATTTGAAGAACATTTCTATTTTATATTATTCAAACTGAGTTTATTTGAATAGATGAGGAATTTTTTTTTGAAAGGTTCATTTATTAATTAATGACCAATTTATTTATTTTTCTTATCAGTGAAAGAGGGCACTTTTCAGTTTATAGTTTGTACACAAAATGTACTTAAATTTTCTAGAAAAAAATTTACACATTGCAGTGAAATGTATGTTGTTTATTTAAAAAGTTTTGAAATTCTAAACAGACACCTTTGGCACAGGAACAGATTTGGCCTAATTTTTTTCAAATCAAAAATGCTAAAGCGCGAGTTGGGGGTGCTTGGCTAAAAAAGTATATTTCCATGATACTCCGCTGTAAAAAGTGGAGTATCACTGAGTATAAATCAGTCCAATTGACATTGACAGTGTTCTCCATTGTCTGCTTTTGCTCCATTTCGATTGTTCATGTAGACTGAACATTACAAATGTTCTGGTTGTAAATGCTCCTGTTTTACTGTGACTTGTTGTCGTCTCCTAAGTGAACCGTAAGGTTAAACATAACATGCTGCTCACTTTTAATCCCCCTTGGCCAAATACACTGTGAGATTCTGTTGAAAGTTACTGTCCTATAGGTTACATTAGATTGTCTTTGTGTAAATTTGGTGCGGAAATCTCAATGCATTCTTCAGATAATGCGATTGCATCGTTGGAACGGACAGACGGATGGACAGATGACAAAACCATTACAATAACCTTTAGGCCTGAAGTTGGCCGAGGGGTAAAAACCAAACCAAACTGAAGAAAAGGAACAGAAAAACTAAACAAACAAACCAATAAATAAATAAATAACGTCAGTAACTGGTCCAGAGTGTCTCTTTTGGGTCACTTTAGCTGGTCCCCAAGCCCAGATAAAGGAGGATGGTTGGAACTGGGACATTAAATAAAACTGGACTTGACAGAGTATAGTTCATGTGTAGTTCTAAACATGTTTAGACTGTTTTTATACTCACTTTTTGTCTCTTACAGCATCACAGTGCATTCTGAGCCTAGTGGTCTGAATGTGCACTAGATGAAGGGCTAGTGTTTATGTGCAATGGGGCGGGGGGGTCAGCCTTATGTTACCCAGTACTTCTGGAGGGTTAGGGTTAACTGGGACACATAGATATGCTCCCCAATGGGGCAAATACTGTCCTATAGGTTACATTAGATTGTCTTTGTGTAAATTTGGTGCGGAAATCTCAATGCATTCTTCAGATAATGCGATATATATATATATATGTGTGTATACACACACACACACACACATTTTTTTAACCTTTATTTAACCAGGTAAGTTTGTTGAAAACTGATTCTCATTTTCAATAATCTGGACATGTAGAGATGAACAACCAATCACTTTCACATTCACACCTCTGGGCAACTTTAGGTTGACCAGTGGACCTATTAGTGCAGGGCTGTCAAACTCATTTTAGTTCAGTTCCACATTCAGCCCAATTTGATCTCCAGTGGGCCGGACCAGTAAAATAATAACAGTGAAAAAAGTAAAATTATATTTTGATCAGGTTTACATCTGCAAAGTTTCCTTAAAAATCTAAATAACATGAACAACTGAAATTGTCTTAAGAAAAACAAATTCAATTTTACCAATATTCTGCCTTGTTTTATCAGTTTATCAGTTTATCATTTACACATGAGCATTACAATTGCACAAGTGACAGGCAGAATATTGGTAAAATTGTATTTACTTTTCAAAAAACATTTCCATTTGTTCATATTTGTTGAGGTTATTCACATTTTTATAAAAGTATAGTTTGGTAATGTAAACATTTTCATGTAACTTTACTTTTTTTCACCAAAAAAACAAAGAGAAAATGTGGGATTATTATTATTTATAGGTTATTCTGATAATATTTTTGTAGTTCTGACCCACTTGAAATCTAATTGGACTGTATGTGTCTGTATGTGGAACCTGAATTCAAATGATTTTGACACCATTAATTGTTAATATCTTCAATGTAATTTTTGCATTTCACAAATTCATCACGCGGACCGGATTGGACCCTTTGGCGGGCCGGATTTGGCCCCCAGGCCGCATGTTTGACACCTGTGTATTAGTACATGTGTTTAGATGGTGGGAGGAAGCCGGAATACATGGAGTACACAGGGGGAACATGCCACACAGAAAGGTCCCTGGTGTTGGAATCAAACTCATGACCTCCTTGCTGTGAGGCCACAGTGCTAACCACCACCTGGATAAGCAACATGGAAGACCGAAACTTTTTTGGTATTGCCCAGCTTTCTGTTAAGAGGAAGAGGCACCATTTTCTAGTTTGGAGCTGTTTTGTTGTCTTCTGTCATGGTTTATTTTTAAACCCTAACTGAGTTAAACTAAATGGTAGAGGTGACTTAAGGTCAGTACATTTTTCAGTGTGATGTAGTGACCTAATATGTGTTCTACTGAAGGCTGGAGAGGATGTTAAAAGGGTAAAAGCAGTCAAAGTTTGATTGATATGGCTGCCATGAATGTCAGCGGTGACAGCCTGAAGTCAGCGCTCACAGCTGCATGTCCTCTGTTTGAAACATCCTCACTTTTAGAGGAGACTGCATGAGATCACAACAATCATATTCATTTTTTCCAAAATGTCATCTTTTAATGAGCTCTTTGTCATCAGTGACCTTCCTGGGTGAATACCATCCTGCTGTCCTGAACAGTTAGACCCATTCTGGAGCTAAATACCAGCACAGTCAGGAAGTGCACCACCCTTCAGTCTGGACGTAGGAACAGTTACATCCAATCAGTCTGAAACAATTAGGCAAGTTACAAATGTCTGTTTGTCAAAGCACGTAATTAATACAGTCCTTGATCCATTTTTATGTCTTTGTGTCTAAATGTGTTGGTTGACAGGAACACCTGGAAAGGTTAAAAACAGCTGAAACTATGCGCCTGTTTTTCAGAGAACATCTGCAAGGAAGTGACCAGCAGAACCAAACAAAGAAACAAAAACCATCTGACAGTTTTAATTAATGACTTCCACACTTACAGCCAGCTCACCTGCTGACGCTAACAACGCACTCCATTTGTTCTATTTCAGTGTTAGTTTGCAGGTGCCTCTGAAACACACATCCTCAGACTGTATAGAATGATTGGTTATGTAGGCTAGCATCAAATGAAAGCTGCGCCTCATCCTAAATGTAACAACGAAGCAGAGAAACAGGATGTACAGAGCAGATCTGTTAATTTATGAGGGGAAAAAATATTGTGTTGACTTTGTACCAGATTTTGCAGTCTTCTTCAGTGTTTGCCACCTGCTTCTGTCTGAATAATCCCCAGGATTCTGTCTCGCTGTGCCCTTCATTCTTATTTTACATAACTTCATAACATTAACAGAGCAAATATCACATCAAAACTCTTTTAATTTAAGGACTGAAGCTGGTACCACTGCTCTGCTAGTATCGCTGTTCCAATATTTTTGGTATTTTGCTTTACAAATATCCTCTTCACTAATATTATTCACTCACTGCTGAAAAGATTCTTTTTTTCTGCTAGCATTTGTCTTTTCTCTCTCTCCTAATGCACGTCTTTCAGTCTGCTAACATGCTTCTTTCATGCAACGAGCATTCATTTATTCTGTGATAGGGATGCACCGATACCACTTTTTTCCAGACCAAGTACGAGTACTTATATTTGAGTATTTGCCAATACCGAGTACCGATACGAGTACTTGATAATCCCATTCCGGTTCTTCGTTCCTTTTGTAAATGTGCTTTATTGTCGTTGTCATTAGTCTGACTGGAACAAAGTGCTGCTACTGACATTTAATGTGTTGGAATGAGCGTTCTCAATTAATCCACCAGGGGGCGCCGCTCTGAATTAACCATACTGGACAAATACCACGAAGAAGAGTAAAGTTTTTTGAGAAGAAGAAGAAGAAAGTCAGTAATAACAAACATGGAGACGACCGAGGTAACACTACTGTTATACTAATGCTGCAGTGTTTTTGCTGGTAAGGTTCAAAAGTGAATCTTCAACAGGTAGAGAAAAGAGAAATGAGCAATAAGTTTTATTTTCACTTTCGCTGGCGGCGGTCCGCACCCCTCCGTACCTCCATAATGTTATCAGTAGGATGTAAACCGGCCCAGCCCTGGGTAGTTGTCCTAAATGTGTCAGTAGTTTTTCACTAACTCTCACAGTGGCTCTTTGAACAGATCCTCTTCCTCCACGGTTCCGCTGGTATTGTCATTCTGGGTACGCATCTGCGAGCACCTGGAAAACGAATGGAATGTACGCAGAGGACGGACAGAACGCTGCATCCGTATCTGTCTGTTTCTGTAACATTACTTGCAGTCAGTGTTACTTTTATCACTGTCATTTATTTAGTTCAATCTCCACACTCTTCACACTCCACACATTATTCCTCCTCCTCGTACCTGCTGCACTGAACTGGGAATGTCACATGGCCGTAAGTGGTATCACTGCATTTGTATCAGATTACATTTACAAGTACGAATACGAGTACACACAGTGAGTATCGGAGCCGATGCCCAATACTGGTATCGGATCGGTGCATCCCTATTCTGTGAACATTTTTTTCTTTTTTTTTTTTAGACTCTGCTAGCATTTTGCTTTTTTCACTGAGCTAACATACTGCTAATATGTGTTTTTCCGTGGAAGAAAAATAAAAACTGTCATAAAAGTGGCTGTAGGGCTGTATTCCATGAGCTGCTGGCACACTTCAGGTTCCATAGAATGTTCTTTGAACCTGCCGTAAAAAAACCATCTCCGAGAACACCATTTCAGAGCAGTTCTACTCCTGTTATCCTGTGTGGCAAACGGAGCAGGGAGTAGCTGGGGAATGAGAAGATAAATCCAGAACCCAAATAGTGTTGATAAGACTCGTTACCAGCCATAATGAGGTCAGAGTCGCTGCTGTCTGGCTCCAATGGAGATTTATACAGAAATGAAGAGGTCCAGCTGCCTTCTGCAGAACACACAAATAAAGATAGATCTACTTGAGTAGCTCAGAGCATGAAGGGTGACGGGCAGGAGAATGGTTGTTGTCTGAGGTGGCGGTGGGGGGGGGGGGGGGGGGGGTTATTCGAAGACTCCACATGGTTAAATGAGGTGCAGTGGACCCTGTAGTCACACCCTTTGTTTTTGATGATTGTTCCATCTAACACCCGACTGTGCTTTGTCATTGGATAATGTTTCAGTCTTTTCTGACCAACAGTGTGAGCGGATTGACTGAATCCACATGTGAGGCTGTGGCTGCACGCTTTCAAACACACATTTAACAACTTAACAGCGACTGATGGGAATTTGCATCAAACCATTTCCATTACGGAATCAGATAGTGTAATCCTCTGTATTTGATAAGTACCTCGTCAGGACACTGAAAATAATTTTGTGGCATTAATAAAACCATCTCCATCTCCTGAGGCGAGAAAATCTGTTTTATTACTTTTTCATTACCACTGACCATTATGCCTGTTGTCACAAATATGTATCATGCCCAAATCTCCATTTAATTTAGTATCTGCTTCAAAGCAAAAACACAGATAATGTATTTTTTGATACACATTTTTTGATTCAGCCGTTAAACCTTTATAGGTCACTCATTGAAATTTAAAATTTCAACCATAGTATGTTATTGGACATCGTCATCTACCTTCTATTGCCATAAAACATCCAGCAGCACTTGCTAAAAAGTAAACACATACAATAAAACAACTGTTATAAGGTCATAAACTGACAAAAATCACTAATATTCACTCTTCACAGCTTCAACATGTCTATAAAATCTGAATCACTATAGAGGGTATGCACATGACGTCACCGCTAGCTGAAGTCACCGCAGTTACGTATACTGAGTGGCAGAAAGAGGGAGTTGAGTAGTGGCTTCGGCTTGAATGCTGCGAAAACTTTAGAACAACCAAAAAAATGGGGAAGAGCTGTTGTGCCATTGATTACACAAATAGATTTAAAAAGAGCTATCATTTTAGCGGCGACCTAAAGCCAAAGACAGAAGAAGCAGATGGATCGCTGCAATTCATAGAAATAACTGGAATCGAGGCAACGAAACTTGGATTCGTGTCAGGTAACGTTAATTTATGCTGTATTCTTGCGTAAAATCATATCTTAAATTACATATCGTTTTAGCTAACGTTACTTCTTAGTAAAGCTCTTAATGTTAGCATCTGTCATTTAGTTCTATATTTCAGAACTGAAACATTTTTATCTTCAGTTGTGTGATTGTGAACCTTGTGCTCTACATAAATTTGTAAACTAGCTCAAACTGAGGCTAACCTAGTTTTCCAAAGAAGGGGCTACTGTAGCACAAAGCTGTTGGATCTGTGTTGGATCCAGTATTTGATGTGAACTCTCCTTAAATCTCCACAGTACCAGTAGATCATCCACTCACTTGGGTCAATACTAAGGGTTCGACTCCAGTAAATCAGTAGTGAACTGTGAGCACTACTGCTGGGCCTTTACCTTGGCAATCACTACCAAGAAAATACGTCTGCACTGACAGAAAACCTCCAAAACAATAGTATGTTGAATTGAAAGCACTCACCAGCTGGAATCCTCTAATTAACAATGACGAGGATGTCAACAACTCTTTGGCTTTTTGATGCTTTCATCCTTTGCATTGTGGATTTTCCCAGTGTTGAAATCAGGTTCATATAAATGTCAGGACAGGTGATTTCTGGCCACAGATCAATGTTCGTTGACCACTTGTTGTTTGGTAGCTTGTATGGATCCATGTTGAGTCCAATTGTCTTTAATTTCTGTAGTTACTGCTATGCTCCACCATGTTGAGCCAGTTTGTTTTTGCCACTCAGTCTGACTTAGAGGGGCGTGGCCTAGGGGGGAAGTGATGTATGTGCATTCCCTCTATAGTTTTATAAAAACCAACATGCTTCTGGACCTCACTGAGGCACAGGATTGGACCCATTTAATTGTGCTTTAATGGGACGTGCTTGCTTTGCTGTATTAACAGACCCTATGTATAAGCTAATGATAGCTAAACTTAAAATAATAATAATAATAATAATAATAATAATAATAATAATAATAATAATAATAAATGTTACGTTACATATTGGACCTTTATATATAATGACTTGAGTAGGTTTCAAAATAGTCTTCATATTTGTGATTATAGAAGGCTTGCATAATTTTCTTGACCTAATGTTGTGTCTGCTGTTAAAAGGCAGATGTTTGATACTTATGTTATGCCCTTGTGTAACATAAGTATCAAACGTACTCGCAACTTTTAGGACAGCCAGTAGATACTTTCCTCACTGAGAAGTTGGCAACACTGTTATCACTAATCCTTGGTTTAACCCTTTAACCCCTAATGTGTCTATGGTGATCGTTCCGAATGTATTATTTTTTTTTAAATATTCATAAAAATTAAACCATTTACTCAATAGTTAAAATTTCAAATCGTGCTGATAGAATAGACCTTACTCTTTCCATAGACATCTGAGCATGCTCAGTTCACCCTCCACCGCCTGTGGAATGAGGGTGAAGCACAGAGCAGTGAGTAAGACCAACTCACAATAAAAACAGACATTTTTTTTTTCTCATCATTTTCCTTGTGTTTTTTTTGTTTTTACTGTTGTTTCCAGTGTTGTGGTGATTGTCTTTTTTTTTTTTTCTTTTACTGTGTTTTTACTAACTTTTGACCGTGGAACTGCTTTATGGAGTTAAATCAGGTGACAGAAAGCAGCCGGACTGATTTAGAAAAAAAAACAAAACAAAACAAAAGAGCCCAACACTAAAACTACTGGCCCAAATTCAAATTGTTCAGTGTGTTCCAGTTCACAGTTGATGTTCAACATCCTAAATCTCTTGTCTCCTGTCAAACTTCAGTTCCTCTCTTTGTTTCTGTTCTTCCACCTGTGTTGACCCTAAAACACAAAGTAAAACAAAACCACTGAAGAAAAGGAACACAAGCACATACTCACAGCAGCTTTAATGAACCTGAAACAGACGCAGATTCACAGCAGAACCTTTACCTGGAATCAGGGCTCAGAGGTTAAAGGTAAAGGGAAGTAGACAGTGCCCATCCAGCTCTAGATGGTCATCAGTAAGTTTTCTGAATTTGGTCCAGAGACGGTTTGGAAGGAAAGCTGTTAACAGCTGAATGGACTGGTTCTGACCCATAGGAGATACTACAATCACACTGTCCAAGTCTCACCCCAATCATCTGATATCTGGGTCGGCCTCTGTGGGTCTCCAGCGAGGACGATTGTCAGAAATGGAAAGCAATTAAACACACATTCTGAACCAATTCACTGAACTGAAGTGCAGCAAAGTGTGGCAGTAACACGGAGAGAAGAGGATCAGAGTTGTACCCACTGCCATGTCAGAACCAGACCCCGTTAGCAGCAGAGCAGAGACAGGACAGCTGGGAAAAGACGCAGTCACAGTTAGCTGAAGGACAGACAAAGGGAAAGACAGACAGGGAATGATAGATGGAACCTGGAGGTGTTTACAGTGTGTGGAGGGTTGGACCTGAACCCAGCTGCCTCATGGGAATCCAAGGTGACTTTCACTGTTTGGTCTGAGACGACAGTTCATGACATTAAATTCCCGAGAGGATCACGGTGAAACCAATCACTGTTCTTGTGTTAAAGGTCAAATCTGCTTTATTACGACTTTACTTTTAGTCCTAAAGTGACTGAAACACTCTAGCCCAGGTATAATTGAGATGGAGGTTTTTAGAGAGGATTGTGACAATAAGAAAGATAGAATTTCAGCACATTTACCTGAATTTAACCCATAAAAACCCAAACATCCTCCACTGACGAGAGCCTCTACTGATCTACATTAGTTTAATACCTGTTGATCCACTAATCCTATTAATCCATGTAAATAATTGGTGTAAAATGCAGTTATTCATCTTTTCATGGTCATCAGATATGATCCATTTGGATGTTCAGAGGCTCTGTAGTTACCGTGGCAACACCATTATCTTCTACATCATAGATTCACCAGTCAAACCCATGGAGCTGGATCAGTGACACTGGATGGACACACTGGGTTTATGCTCAGTTAATGAGAGATTGGACTGAAAAAGACACTTTTTCTTCAGTTTTCTCTGTTTTGAAAAATAACCTTTGAAATTACTCTTAGCTTTTATGAACATCTACATGATCAGTGAATTAAATATAGGAAAATAAAGGATTTGCACTGAAAAAGGCAAAATGTAGAGCATAATGTTCTAATAAATGGTGATAAATCACTTGGGAAAGACAAAAAAATAACTTGGAAGACAAACATAGTTGTGGGTTTTTAAGGGTTAATGGGGTTTGATTAACTTGAACTTTCCCTGTATGACTTAGGAAAGAGATCAAAAGGTTGTGACCAATAAGCGAGTATTTAGTGGGAGATTAAAGGCATTAAAATGTTTCTCAAGTCTTTCCACAACTCTTGTGTAAGTATTATAGTCATATTTTGTTCAAGTAAAACAGGTTAACTGGAGATAGAACAGGAAACAAGAAGTAGTGATGTAAAGTCAAGTTCAAGTGTGGTCTGATAGTGTGGAATAAGTCTGTGAAAAAGTCAAATGTCATGGAGAAATAAAACACAATGAATGAAACTCTTAGTTTAAAGATTACAGCAACAAATATACAAGATAAAAAATGTAAAGTATGTAGGTTATTATTATTATTTTAGCATGTCTGTTTGATCTGTCATCATTCAGTCTAGACCAGAGGTCTCAAACTCATTTTCTTTCAGGTTCCACATTCAGCCTGATTTGATCTCCAGTGGGCCGAACCAGTAAAATAATAACATAGTAACAAATAAATAATGACAACTCCAAATTTTTGTCTCTGTTTTAGTGCAAAAAACCCCCATTAAATTATGAAAATACTTTTATAAACTATCCAAACAAAAAAGATGTTAATAACCTGAAAAAAACTGAAATTTCTTAAGAAAAATAAGTGCAAATTTAACAATATTATGCCTCAACTTATCATTTCTACATGTGCATTATGGATCGGATCAACAAAGACACTAAACACTGGCAGGCACTGGCAGAATATTGTTAAAATTGTGCTCAATTTTCTTTGGACATTTCAGGTTTTTCAGATTTGTTCAGTTTATTCACATTTTATTGTTAAAAGGATAGTTTGTAAATGGAAATTCATTCATTCATTTTCTGAACCCGCTTTATCCTCACTAGGGTCACGGGGGTCGCTTGGAGCCTATCCCAGCTACATAGGGGCGAAGGCGGGGTACACGGGGTTCTCTCTGGGTAAATGGAAATATTTTCATAATTTAATGTTATTTTTTGCACTAAAACAAAGAAAAAAATGAAGTTGGTAATTCAAGATTTTTTTGGTTTTATTAAATTTTTTTTTTCTTAATTGAAGATTATGTTATGTTTTGGTATTTTTGCTTAATTCAAGAACTTTTCCTTAATTCAAGCTATTTTTTTTTTTTTTTGCTGAATTCAATTCAAGACTGTGGAATTTTTGCACTTGGCAAAAACATCACAGGGGCCGGATTAGAACCTTTGGTGGGCCGCATTTGGCCCCGGGCTGCATGTTTGAGACCCCTGGTCTAGACCATGACTGGGAAAACCACTTAGTATGTGTTCAATATCATTATTATTATTATTAGTAGTAGTAGTAGTAGTAGTAGTAGTATATATTCAGTCTGTTATGTGTTGGAGTGGTTTTTGACTGCTTTCTCTCCCTGTTGTTTGTCATCATTTTTATTTCCAGAGCAGATTTGAAAACCATTCAATATTTTTTGGTAAATTGCTTGAAACCTCTGGACTTGACTTAAAAATAAATCATGCTAACATCACTAACAAGCACCACTTTCAATTCTGTGAGGGCCAGCAGGATATGCCATCCTGTGAGGGCTTTAGTTATTTGCTGCTTTAACAGGAGGAACTGGACAACCCAATGACCCTCCACTGAATTACACTGCAGCCTGTTCTGTCAACTGCAAATTACACCAGATGTATGTGTGTATCTGTATTGGATTGTTGACAGTGCATTTAGATGTGTTTCAGATTGAACAAGTGGACACAAATTAGAGATAATTGATCTCAGGAACTTTGTGATAGATCTTGATTTGTCATATCTTTATCCTCATATCATAACTGCCTAACTCATACACAAATGGACAAAAGTATGTGGACACGTTGAATTCAGGTGTTTCTTTTCTAACAGGGGCCTGGGATACAAAACAATCATGACTAATGTCAGAATTGAGATAAATATCATATTGCTTATTAATATTGATGTTTCTGTGTCAAATCCTCATGAACAGGACATCTTACAGCTGCAGACAAGATGTGTCCCAATATTTATGTCCATATAGTTTAGAAACATCAATATTTCCCTCAAGTTTAATGGGAGATTTTTCTTCCTCAGTGAAATGTGATAAAAGTAGATGGTTAGATGTGGTAGAAAAGTATTATTTTCAGTCAGAGCATTAAAAATATTTCAGACGTTTAGAGGTAAAACATTTAAAATCATAGTCATGGATAAAAAAAACAAAAGCTAAAAAACATAATCACTGTTGAGAGAAATTAAGTCAAAACCATCTCTGAGGTGTTTTGGAAGCAAAGATAATTTAAACCAAACTTATCAATGCAATGATATATATCCCAATATAAAACTATATTGTGACATTAGTCAGTATTGTTTTGTATCCCAGACCCCTGTTAGAAAAGCACCACTTGAATTCAATGTGTCCACATACTTTTGTCCATTTGTGTATGAGTTAAACAGTTACGCTCTGATTTATGCTATTGCAGACAACATAAAAAAAAGAATACAACAAACTCATCTCTAATCACTGCACAAAAAATCAGTAAATCTAACCAAGTCATCCCAACCCTGGTCCACTTACTGTTTCTCTAAATCTTTCAGATAGTCGGTATTCATTTAAATCAGCTGAAAACTTTAATATTTTATCATCAAAGCATCGTATTTCCCTCAGTATGTCACAGAATAATCCAGTACCTGAAATGACCAGGCCAGTTTTTATCAGAGAATTATGCTATGAGGCTAACGATATGACATATTTCGGAGACATAACAGTTGTTTGAATGGCCTGTTTTTTATATATTGACTGTAGCATACAGACATTGCACTAACAGGTACAGGTTGACTGGGGAGTGGGTTTACTTCAATTTGTTTGTAGCTGCATTAACATACAGAGCTTGTGTAACATGTTGCTTTGCCAAAAAAATGACCATAAGCTCATTCATTAGTTGTTGGTGCAGTTTCTGAACTCCAGTGTGATGCTCAAAAGTTATGTTAGAATGTGAAAATGATTTCATCCATTAGGAAAGTGAAAAAATCAGGATAATGTAGGTAGTTAAAGGAAAGGCCAGCTGTGCCGAAAAGTGCAGTTTCTACTCAAATGACAGCGAGGTAGAAAAGGTTGCAAACCATCGGGGTTTGTGACGTGAATGCAGTCAGTGGAAAGTGTGTCTGTGGCATCCCTTTCACACAAATCACAGTGTAATGGGGTCACAGCACTGGTCCCGCCCTTTGTTTTCAAGGTGAGGGCTCATGCGATTGTGCACCCATTCAGATTGAAACAACAAATCATGTTGTGTCACGAGGCGTCTAAATGTAACACGGGGTTTGGATTATTCATGGGCAGCGGTTTAATAATGCATGGTGTTTAACTTTACATTCGCTGCATATTTCACTGTGACAAAAGTGTAAGTGAGATCATGGAGATGTGTGTGCGGGATGCCGGTTGAAATCCATAGAACTGCCAGGGGAAACCTGGGAAATTCTTGACTCCGTCAGCGATCAACGGCTTAAGGATTTGGTTCCAGGGTAGTCGACGTGTGTGACTATAAGTGTGTGTCAAAGAGATTGGGATACAACGCTCCTGTGAACACCCAGATGGTGTTCGCCAGTGACGCAGAGTTGAAGCTTCAGCTTTCAGTCCTTACACACACACACACACACACACACACACACACACACACACACACACACACACACACACACCAAGGTTATAATAGTTTTGGATTTTTCATTATAGTTTAGTTTTATTTAGTTTTGAGTTTTTTTTGTCTAATTCAGTTAGTTTTAATTAGTTTTTAGAGCAGGTTTGATAGTTTTCATTATTTTTCTTTTTTTTCTAAATGCTTAGTTTTAGTTTAGTTTTAGTATTAATTTTAGTTTTGTCGTATCTTTTCTCTTCTTCTCTGTCGTTGTATTCAAATAAATCCCAGACAGGATTCTGCTGCTTTCTCCAAACTTTATTCTCCATTTCCAGGTAGAGTGGGGACCAGAAGACGACTGGAAACCACAAGTGACGAGAAGTGATGGACCGTTAAATATCATATGGTGCTGCTCGCTAAAACTGGTTGAGGGAAATAAATTGATTTCATGTTAATCAGACGTTGACAAAGACGAAAAGTATGGGAATTTTATCCATAATTTTTATCCGTTTTAGTTTGTTTTGTAAACACACAATAGTTTCAGTTAGTTGTTGTTGTTTTTTTCTTTTGATTATAGTTTTTATTTATTTCAGTTAACGACAATGATGTTTTTACAATTCTAGTTTTCATCATTTCGTTAGTTTTCGTTAACGATATTAACCTTCACAAGCGCACACACACACACACACACACACACACACACACACACAGTGGTCCTCCCTGGCGGTGCACCCCTTCACAGGCATGGTGTCGTCGTCGTGTTCAGGCATGGCTCTCTCCTCATTAACCCCCCCCGTCTGGGTGGGAGTTGTGTCGCTGTTTAAACGAAGGCATGCTTCCTCCTCGCCGTCGCTCCATCAGCGCTCCTGCGTCTTCGCTCTTTCACGTGTCTCTTGTTTCCTTTAACCTTGGCTGTTTGTTCACCTTAAACAGCGAGGCTGGAAACTGGAGCTGATGGCAGAGTTCATTCAGAGCCAGGCATGTGAACTCATCAGCTCTCATTTACTGTCTGTTCCAACACTTAGCATCAGTCTGAACTGTCTTTACTCCACTTGATCGGGTTCACTGTAAGCGCGGACGTTGTATTTACTAAAATGCTTTAATTACAGCGTACTTAAATGATTTCAGTTTTATTACATTACAACAAAATCTTAAGAGTATTCTACTAATTTGTAGACATAGTCAAAAGTACAAAAACAGTTTAAGTTGAATGGATTTAAATCACAAAGTTTTAGTCATGACCACACCTTTTTATCTACGCATTGCATTGTGGGTATTGGGCATGTTGTTGAAAATGTGTTCTTTTTCTGTGCAGGGGTTCAGTTGTAGTGGGTTGTGGTGTTAGGGTTAATTTGGACTTAATGTGTATGCGGTAATGTTTATTGGCCTTTTTGTGTTTGTATTTTTGTAGAGCTGCACCTTGAGTCAGAGCCAGAGGAAGAACTATGGGTTTACTGTTCAGCTAGGATTGTTCTTATACAATGGAAATCTTAATGCCTTACCAAATCAAAAGCACTGTACTGGCAAATTGCATTGAGCTAACTTCCTGCCTAACTTCCATCCAGGCTACAATATATTAGGTTGAATAATTATACAAAGCAATTTATATTGCAAAAGATTTTAATTTAAATCTAGTTGGAATTGAGTACAATGAACTGATGTTATAAAGTCTAATGATTACACAAAGCAATTGACATTGTAACAAATTTTAAGTTAAATTAACTTGGCATTTAGTGTGTTGTACTTAAAACAGCAATTCCATTCAAATCAAGGATTTAAGTTTAATACACTCAAGTTTTCATTACTCATTACTTACATTTTTTAGGCAACCGATTACCTCAGTTATTTTCAGTAAACTCAACTTATCTGGTCTGACAGTGTTGTTTCCAGCAGTTGGTAAAGATTAACCCTTAAAGACCCAAAAGCATCTACTGATCCAAAATGTTTAACCCTTTATAGTTCTCTCATTGAAATACTCTGAAATTCAAACTTTCAACTTCTGTATGTTTTTGGACATCATCTACCTCCTCGTCGGTTGCCATGACAACAGTCTCCCTCCTCTTGCCATTAAACAAACAAGCAGCACTTGCTAAAAAGTAAACACATGCAATAAAACAACTGTTATAAGGTCATAAACTACGTAAAGAAAGAAAGAAACAAAGAAAGAAAGAAAGAAAGAAAGGAGGAAACAAAGAAAGAAAGAAAGAAAGAAAGAAAGAAACAGAAGGAAAGAAGAAAGAAAGAAAGAAAGAGAAAAGGAAAGAAAGAAAGAAAGAAAGAAAGAAAGAAAGAAAGAAAGAAAGAAAGAAAGAAAGAAAGAAAGAAAGAAAGAAAGAAAGAAAGAAAAGGAAAGAAAGAACAGAAGTGTTCCATTCTTTCCCTGTGTAGAAGGGCTTGATGTGGAAAAGAATGAACTTGCTAAAACCATGTCCTGTTTGGGGCAGAAGGTTCCACTCACACAAATGAAGAACCTGCTTCACAAACGCAGCTCTTTGCTTTTTCATTCCATACATTTCTGTTATAGTCTGTTTATGAGCTTGTAAACGTTGGAGTTTGTTCAGTCACTGCCGGTTGACTTCCATCTAACCCATGACCTCTGTTTACCAGTCAGTGTAAAGGCATGTTTTCACTAACAAGTATTTCATTAGATTTTTTGTTTTTTTTTAATTTCTTTTATTCTACAGGCTCTTTGACCCAAACCAGATCTTTGAACATCCACTTTGCTCAGGTTTATATTCACAGCACAAGTGCAGGAACAAAATCTGTTAGACTTGATTTGAAAGAGAACTTGTAGTTTTTGTGTTTAGTGTGGGGCTCAGCTGGAACCAGAACTGTTAAATAATTCACCTTGTGGATGTTAAAGGTCACTAAAGTCAAAGGCCTGTCATTAATAGTAGGTGACTAGTAGTTCAGAGCAGAGGGTAGATGCATCTGACTGAACCGATGCCATTTTTCTGTTCATCTAGAAATGTAGGTTTGTCAAATTTTTATGTATCCAAATATAAATGCACTATTTTTTCATAGACTTGGTTCATAGAAATCCATATACATACTGTTACATACATATACATAGTGTCAAGGTGTGATTTGTCAAAAAGCAGAGGTTTTTTTTTTTTTTTTTTGGGTGGGGGAGGCAGCAGTTATATACGTCCAACTCCTGGGTTCTATTCCACTATTATACAGGAATTTACATGAAATTTTCACAACTTCTAATTTTGTAACATTTAACCCCCCCCCAGTTATGCATGGGGATGTTCACGAATTCTGAGACTGCCGACAGTTTGGTTCAGGTGAACGTTAGTGGCAGTAATGTAGGATATACTGTAGGTGGAAGAAAACTGTCACAACCTGCCTGTTATTTCCATTGGTTGGTTGCCCCCCGCCCCCCACCCCCACCCAACAAGTCACACCCTGCATGCTGTTAATACTGTTTTTTCTGTCTCTTCATATTTTGCCCATTTTTATTTCTTATTCTGTTTAACTCTATTCTTATGTTATTTTGTAAAACTATAAAATTTATATTAAATTTTTTAAAATCTTATTTTTAGTTTTTGTAATTTTTTATTTGTTCTGTTCTTACTTCTGTAGTACTGGTGTTCGTTAATATGGTTGTACTGACTGCACTGTAAAAAATGACTGTAGAATTAACACCAAAAAGTAGTAAAATTGCAGCATAAAAAAACTGTAAGTGACATTACAATGCAAAGTTGTTTATTTGAAAAGATTTTTGTGTGTCAAATACAGGTGTAGTTTTTACAGGAAGCGTATGTGAACAAAACCAGATCTGTATGTAGAAATTATGTATTTCTATTGTTTTTAGAAAATAAAACTGTAAATTGAAAAAAAATGTGGTGCCGTTTAAATTGCAAGACCATAATGTTGAAATAACGGCCTATTTGCTTTTTTTTTTTTTTTTTTTTTTTTTATAAAAAAAGTTATAAAAAAGTAAACATTTAACAATTTAACATTTTGACCTTGTAAATTTATGGGTTGGTAGAGTTTGTAGAGCAGCTCGTCCTATAACCAAAGGGTTGGTGGTTTGAATCCTGGCTCTGACTGTCCGTATGTCAAAGTGTCCATGGAAGACACTGAACCCTAGGCAAGGCAAGGCAAGTTTATTTATATAGCACATTTCAGCAACAAGGCAATTCAAGGTGCTTCACACAGGACATTGAAATAAAAGAAACAAAAAGAAAACATTATAAAAGAAACATGTAAAAGATGATTAAAAACAGCAAGTAAGAAAACAACACATAAAATCAAAAAAAATAAAATAAAATAAAATAAAAATAAAAACACACATATTAAAGTAAGAGTTGCAGTGCAGAGTTTCAAAGAGAATATAAAATTTAAAAAGTCAAAGCCTTTTAGTCAAAGGCAGCAGTGAACAGGTGAGTCTTTAACCTGGACTTAAAAGAACTCAGACTCTCAGCAGACCTGATATTTTCTGGTAGTTTGTTCCACATATATGGAGCATAGAAACTGAACGCTGATTTTCCATGTTTAGTTCTGACTTTGGGAACACAGAGCAGACCTGCACCAGATGACCTGAGTGGTCTGGATGGTTCATACTGGACTAGAAGGTCTCTGATGTATTTTGAGCCTGAACCATTCAGTGCTTTATATGCTAGTAAGAGAATTTTGAAGTCTATTCTCTGAGAGACAGGGAGCCAGTGTAGAGACCTCAGAACTGGACTGATGTGGTCCACTCTCTTGGTCTTAGTGAGGACTCATGCAGCAGCATTCTGGATCAGTTGCAGTCGTCGAATAGACTTTTTAGGCAGACCAGAGAAGATACTGTTACAGTAGTCAACTCGACTAAAGATAAATGCATGGACAAGTTTTTCAAGGTTCTGCTGCGACATCAGTCCTTTAATCCTAGAGATGTTCTTGAGGTGATAGTAAGATGACTTTGTAATTGTTTGTATGTGGTTTTTAAAATTCAGGTCTGAATCCATGACAACACCCAAATTCCTGGCCTGGTCTGAAGTTTTTAACTGAAGTGACTGGAGCTGCATGCTGATTTTAAGATGCTCCTCCTTGGGTCCAGAAACGACTACCTCAGTTTTTTCTCTGTTTAATTGAAGAAAGTTATGGCCCATCCATTCAGATATTTGCTCCATGCATTTACCCAGTGCTTGTATGGGGCTATGGTCACCTGGGGACATTGAAATGTAGAGCTGCATAGTTATGGTAACCTATTTTGTTTTTTTCTATGATCTGAGCCAGTGGAAGCATGTAGATGTTGAACAGAAGGGGCCCCAGGATGGAGCCTTGGGGGACTCCACATGTAATTTTGGTCTGCTCAGATTTAAAGTTACCGATTGACACAAAATAATCCCTGCCCTTTAAGTAGGATGCAAACCAATCAAGAACTGTGTCAGATAGTCCCACCCAATTTTCCAGTCGATCAAGTAATATATCATGGTCGACTGTGTCGAATGCAGCACTGAGGTCCAGTAAGACTAAAACTGAAGATCTGCCATGATCTGTGTTTAAGCGAATGTCATTAAATACTTTGAGCAGAGCTGTCTCAGTGCTGTGATGTGGTCTAAAACCTGACTGAAAGACGTTAAAGCAGCTGTGGACTGTTCAGAAGTAATTCAGCTGTTGGGACACAGCCTTTTAAATGATTTTACCTAAAAAAGGCAGATCTGATATGGGCCTGTAGTTGTTCACTGAGGTCTTTTCTAGAGTGTTCTTTTTTAGGAGCGGCTTAATAACAGCTGTTTTCAGGGTCTGTGGGAAGACTCCTGAGCTGAGAGACACGTTTACAATCTGTAACAAATCTGATGCCATGACATGTGAAACTTTTTTGAAAAAATCTGTGGGTAAAACATCTAGACAGCAGCAGGAAGAGCTCAGCTGGTGTAGAATGTCCTCCAGATTTTTGTCAATGATTGGATTAAAGTGCGTCAGGGTGTTTAAATGGTTTTCAGACAGCACAGATCCTGAACCTGGTGTTGAGGAATTCACGGCCTGTCTAATATGCTGAATTTTTTCTGTAAAGAACAAAGCAAAGTCATTGCAGGGCCCTGGCAGAGTGAAGTTCAGGTGCTATTACCACAGGGGGGTTTGTTAGTCTGTCAACAGTAGAAAACAGTGCTCGAGCATTAGTTTTGTTTCTGGTGATAATGTTTGAGAAGAAAGACTGCCTTGCATTCCTCAGCTGTAGATTATAAGTGTGAAGTTTATCCTTGTAGATGTCAAAATGAATCTGGAGATTTGATTTTCGCCACCTGTGTTCAACTTTCCGACACTCTCTTTTTTCACTTTTCACTGCCATGGCATTTCTCCATGGAGATCTTTTCTTGCTAGAGACAACCTTCAACTTAATGGGAGCAATGGCGTCTATCACATTTAACATTTTAGAATTAAAGTTATTCACTAGCTCATTGACTGAACCACAAGGCAGGGTTGCTGTAGAAGAAAAAAGTACATGAAACATTTCACTGGTGTTTTCAGTAATGCATCGCTTCTCGATAACTTCTCTCTGATTACTTGTGTGCACAGAGATAGAGCTCTCAAAGAAAACACAACAGTGATCAGACAGGGCCACATCGCTCACAACAACCTTGTGTATGTTTAAACCCTTGGAGATCAGCAGGTCCAGAGTGTGCCCCCTGTTCTGTGTGGGTTTGGACACATGCTGACTCAGCCCAAAGCTGTCCAGAGTACAGTACAGTTCTGTAGCCCCTCTGTCCTGGGGGTCATCAACATGGATGTTAAAATCCCCAACAATGATTATACAGTCATATTCAGTACAGATTATGGACAGCAGTTCATTAAACTCATCGAAAAAGTCTGTACAGTATTTACGTGGCCTGTAGACATTTACTAATATGGCTCGAGGGGAGGATTTCAGCTGAAGAGCCACATATTCAAAAGTAGAAAAATTACTGAAAGATAATTTTTTAAATTGGAAAGAGTTTTTGAATAAAACTGCTACTCCCCCTCCTCTCCGATTCACTCTGGCCTCACTAATAAAACTATAGCTGGGAGGGGTTGACTCAATGAGAAGAGCTGTGCTGTTGTTTTGATCCAACCAAGTCTCAGTTAAAAACATAAAATCAAGGTTGTGTTCCGTGATAAAATCATTGATTAAAAATGTTTTTCCAGCCAACGATCTGATGTTCAGTAAAGCAAGTCTTAAAGTCATAGGAACATCCTCTATAATTGTTGGGACAGACTGTGATTCACAGGGAATGTTTTTTAAGTTTAATAATCTAGTGCCATCACTTTTGTGCCCCCAGTTTCTCAGCACCTTCACCTTTGTTCTTCTGTGACCAATCAAGACAGGAATTTTGTAAACTGAAAGCATACAGGGCCCCGGCCTGGCCTGGGACGACTCATGACTGCTGGTAATCCTGCAGCCTGGACCCAGGGCACATCAGTTGGTACGAGTCTTTAGAGTCTGTGTTGGAGGTGGTGGAGGGGCGGGGGGGGACTGGGCGGTGAGTCTTTGGAGCCTGTATTGGAGGTGGTGGCGGTCGACGTGGAGTGCTTATAGGGGAGAAGATAGGAGAGGGATGGGGGGTACATCTTAGTCCAGCATTGACCAGCTCCTTCATCTGGTCAGTGAACCCTAAATTGTTCCCAGTTGGACCTGGTGGCTTTAGAAAGCGCTTTGGACACCATGAAGGTGTATAAAATGTGCTAAATAAGTGTAGTCCATTTACCATTTAAATCCAGTGTTAAATCTATGTGTTTAAAATGTTAAATCTACATGTTACTCTGTAAATATGTTTACAGTTGGATGTGTTTTTTACAGTATAGTTCTGGTAACCACAGCAGCCAGTTTTTTTCTGTAAAAACAACAGAATTTTTTTTTTACAGTGTGGAGTATGACAATAAAGGCTATTCTATTCTATTCTATTCTATTCTATTCTATTCTTAAAATCTGCATAATTTGTCTTGGTTTTCCTAACCCTAACCTACAGGAGGGTTAGGATTACAGCTGAGGAAGTGTAAGGTCAAACTGCTTGTACGTACACTACCTAAATGACATCAAATACATAGCTGGAATGTAACCCTAAGCCTGAAATGGTTATCAGTGAGCTGGAAGATGGTTTAATTCTACGTCTCCTGGGAAATTATATGAGTTCAGCCAATGCCTGTTATTGTTCGGATGACATAAAGTGAAAATATGAAGTAGAGACAGCAGTCTGGTTTGTGCTATTATTGTTCCATGTTACTGGATAGGCCTTACTGCGCTATTATCTGCAACGTGATTCCATTAGCTTCCTCTGCAGATTTCTATAAAACACACAAGACTTCCATCAAGCTTTTTGTCTTGTAGATGAAGGCAGCAGAGAGGAGGAAACTCCTCCTGGCATTCCTTGACAATCTGAATCCATGTGTACTTGAAGTTGTAAATAACTGCCTTCCCTCCTCCTTGCTGGGTAATATTGCAAATATATTGTGTGCTTTTTTGATATTTTCTGCTTGTCTGAGCTGCTTTCAGCACTTTCTAAAAATAGGACCAATATCTCTACAGTGGTTAGAGTAAGGTAGCGGCAGGACAGAACATGTCAGCTGTGTGACAGCGGTGGTGGGACTGGACTCGCAGACGGGGATTGGACTTGAAATACGAAGTTTTGTATCGCTCAGGTATATCTGAGACACAACTGGTTCTGTTTTTCTCAAATAACAAAGACTTTCTGACAAAAACTGGCCTGGTCATTTCAGCTACTGGATTTTTCTGTGACATACTGAGGGAAATACGATGCTTTGATGATAAAATATTAAAGTTTACAGCTGATTTAAATGAATACTGACTATCTGAAAGATTTAGAGAAACAGTAAGTGGACCAGGGTTGGGATGACTTTGTTAGATTTGACCATTTTTTGTTCTGTGGTTAGAGATGAGTTTGTTGTATTCTTTTTTTTTTTATGTTGTCCTGCAATAGCATAAATCTAGAGCGTAAACTGTTTAACTCATACACAAATGGACAAAAGTATGTGGACACATTGAATTCAAGTGTTTCTTTTCTAACAGGGGTCTAGGATACAAAACAATAATGACTAATGTCACAATATCGTTTTTAGGGCTGGGTATCATGGCCAATTTCCATAATCGATTTGATTTTGATTCGTAAGGTTCTGAATCGATTAATCACGATTCGATTCGATTCAATTCAATATCGATTCGATTCAGTATTAATTGATTGATTCAGAGTAATTTAGTGATACCAAAGTACAATTTTGTGTTGTAACCTGATTATTTGAGTACCACAGTCATGCAACACGTCAATACTGGTATCAGTATTGATATTAGAAAGGAAATAAATATGACATTTCAGCAGTAATTAGCTGAATGTGCTCTTAAATAATGAACGGGACACAAACATTGTCATGTTTCTACAGTGGCTCAGATTGGACTTCGTCACCTTTATTCTGTTTTATGGCTGGATGCTTCTACTCGCTGGGGGTGGGGGGTTGGGGTGGGAGGTGCGCTCAATGATTGTTGGTCAGAGCAGAGTGGGGCTGGGGGATGCACTTGCTCCGTGAATGTTGGTGGTGGTGGTGGTGGTGGGGGGCAGTAGCGTAGCGGTCGGACATTGTCGCTTTACTATTCCTCTAACTCCATACTCAGCCATAGGTGATAGTATGGATCCAAGTTATTATTCCAAGAACGACCGGGTTCCGTGACTCGCCAGTCGGCCACTTCCTTCACACTGCGGGTTCGAGTTTGAGGCCAGGAGGACCTCCAGCGGAGGGGGTGTTCCCCATCGCGTCTTTTTCGCAAGGTAGACCAAGCCTTCCCCAGGGGTTTGCAAGACGGAGCCGCCCGCAGTTCGGCGTACTCCTGGTCCTGTTCTGAAAAATCGATCTCATCCACTATTAATCGATTACGCAAAATTAAAATGAGATCAATCTAAGATTAAATCGATTTTTTTACCCAGCCCTAATCGTTTTATATTATGGGATAAATATCATTGCATTGGTTAGTTTGGTTTTAATTCTTATCTTTGTTTCCAAAATGCCTCAGAGATGGTTTCGACTTAATTTCAACAATCACAGCAGCACATGTTTCTGACATTGTGTCGATGTACTTTCTGAGAGTTTCAACCCCAGTGTCATTCCACACTCTCAGAAGCTCATTCCAGAGAGATTCCTTAGAGTTTCCTTAGATTGTTGCCAAGGGGGGGCCACACTAAATATTAGAGTAAACTGTAAAAAAAGGACTGGACTGGTAAATTTGTGGGTGAAATATTCTCAGTACCTTTGCTTTTACCTTTTGCAATGGCAAAAAAATTAAATTCAGGCTCTGGGAAAAAAATAAACCACCAGTTTCTTAAGATTTGACGAGTGTTGAAATATTTTTGCACACCACTGTAGTTTCTGGCAAAGCGGAGATTTTTCGTTTGTGCCCATCGTTTACATGACAAAGGTGGCCACGCCCACCGAAAAAGATGGTTTCTAAAAACCAAACCAACCAAAGTGGAGATTACAGCAAATTTTCGTTTTCATGTTTGTGTGTGTAAACAGAGGGAATGGGGATCTCAGACTAATGTCATCACATGTGCGACTATTGGTTCATAACGTAGTAATGTTTTGTTGTGATTCTTTTCAGGATTCTGATTGGTTAATGGGACTCGATGGTATCGCCACACTGCCATCTACAGGCTTTCATACTCTTGATGGTGTGGATATACAGGGCCGTGTAAACTTAAGATTTTTCCAGAAATGGTCACATGTGCACAATTATTATTATTTTTTTTTTTTTTATGGAGAAGGGGGAATATGCGAAAAATACCTGTCTACGTGTAAATGCAATGTAAGATGTTGCACATATTTTATCAATCAGCTGTTGCCAGTGCACTCATCTGCTGGGGAGACAGTACCAGACAAAAACATACAAAATGACTGGAAAAATGGATGAAAAAAGAAAAAAAGGTTGTTTTTGGAGAGAATCTGGACACAGTGGGGACTGTGATGGAGAGATGTACACCTAGTAAGGTGGAGAACATCTTGAAAAATCCAGATCATCCTCTTCATCTTATTCTGATGGACCACAAGAGCAGCTGCAGTGGGCGACTAACCTGATTAAGATGCAGGACCGAGAGGTATATAAGACTCTTAATGCCCACTGCCATCAGACTCTCCAACACCTCAGTCTGATGATTCATGGGCTGATGGTTGCTCATTCATTAATTCTGTTTTATTTGTTGGATTTTCTTTTTTTTTTTTAATTGAGCTGATGAAAAAAAAGTGACTGTCCCTCTGGCGGACAATAAAGTTCATAAAATCTGTATCTGTATTTGAAGCAGGAGTCAGTTGGGAGGTTGAACCTGTGTGCATGTGAAGAGTGTGATGTAACCTTAAAGACGAAGAACAAGGAAAGGCTGAATCATGTAGGGAGGGAGCTGGAAGCAGGGATGGAGGAGGAGGAGGAAAGTGTGTGTGGGGGGGTTGTCTAGGTCCTGCTTTGTTTTGTCTGCTGATCCTGTGTTTCTGTCCTGTCCTCTTTTAGCCCTGACCCCTTGTCCCTCCTGATCCTGACTCGGTCTGATTTACCTCCGTTCAACCCACACACACACATACTTCACCAACAGAACAACAGACACACAGACTGCACGTCATAAATATTCACTGGCTTTTTTTGCCTATTCTGTCCATGCTACCCCCCCCCATTCCTCTGAAGATAGAGTTTACAGAACGGCCAGTATTATGTGTATCTATGTGTGCATCTTTGAGAATAAATGAATCTGACAGCATCATCCAAAAAAAAAAAAAAAAAAAACTGTTGTCGTCAGACCAAGAATCCCTTTGCTCTACTGTGTGTACATTTCTATTTATGTATGTGTGTTTCATTGTGTGTGTTGCCTGGGTAGATATGCCATCGTAAAATTCAGTGAAGTTGAATGGTGCGTTAACTGGCATGCTTCCTCTTTGCCGTCATGCCTCGGTGTGTTTTCCAGGAGTAGTCGTGTATGCAATTCCATGACCTAAAACAGATCTTATTAGTGATATGATGTTATTTTGTGGGGTGGCCAGTATAAGAGGCAGTAAGGGGCCCTGTGGCGCACCTCCAAGCTGGGCCCCAAGGCTGTCAGCAGACCAGCAGCCACCTGACCGAGCTGGATGGGGGAGGGGGAGGGGGAGGAGGGGGCTGTGGTGCAGCTCTCCCCTCAGGCGCCGGCTGTGCTTTCTGCCCATCCACTGAGTCATAATCCATTAGCTAACATGCTAACAGAGTTCTATGTTCCTCCACTGGATCCTAACGTACAACAGTACAATACACTTTTTTTTTCTGCCATATTGTTTTGCATATTGAAATTGCATCATATGAAAATAATTACATTTATAGTTATAAAGAATTAGCCATTTTTCCACCAGATTCCCAGGAACTTATTGACTTGGAGCAAATAATTCCTGGTAATCTGCGTGTTTTGCTTTTCCACCACACCTTAAAGTTCCTGAAAGTGTATTCAAATGAGGCTCAGTTGTTTCCACCCGTTGACTCGAAGTTTGGCTGAATTTCTTTTGAGCGTATTCATAAGTCCGACAAGGCCCAGGCTGTTTTTAGCGTATTTGTTGAATATGTTCTTTAACATATTCAAATCGACAGACGTAGGAGCAAACCGAATACATTCAGTTCAACTGGGCTCCAGTCAGCTCGACTCCAGCCAATTGCACTCAAAAGACTGTTTTCATTTGGAAAGTTGAACAAAAAAAAGATTGCATTCAGCAAATCCATTTGATGAGGTCCAGGCTTCTGCTTATTTGACAAACAGACGTCATCGTCCATCTGCTTCTCATAGCTTCTCTTCTTTTGGTTCCATTTTCCAAAAAAGTGAAGTGAAGCTTGTACAAATGGAATAAACAAGTCTGCACACTGGCTATAGTGGCTGAAGATACGTCCAGTCAGCGTTCTTCAGAATACAGCCCCTCCCTCAAGAATTCCGGGGAATCTGAAAAGTTCTACCCCCCTACCAGGAACTTTTTTCAGGAAAAGTTTTAGGTTGAGGAGAAAATTTTTACCCGGGTAATGTCGATGGAGACATACCAAGATTTTTCAAAGTTTCTGGTAAAGTTAAAATTGCTGGGAAACTTCCTGTGGTAGAAAAGGAACAATAGTAGTAGACTGAAACAGACTGTACATTAATATGATGGTTACACATCCTGCACAGACACCACCTGGTGTCACTTGTTGTGGCTGGTGATGTGTGTTGTTTATGGTTGTTGCACTATAATGTATAATGACCTGTAGAACGACTGCAGCTCATCCCACTCACATCCTTTTGCTTATTATTGCCAGTGTCAGCAGGCATGCAGACATTTCTGCCACCCAGGATGTGGATGTGGGACATAATTTATAGTTCTAAATATTTTTACATTCATTTATAGTCGCTATTACACCAGCTCTAAAAATGATGCGTAGGACTGTAATCACCACATGCTATCTAAAATGGCATGCCAGGAATGATGTCTGCTTTACAATCAAGTGGCCATATTTGGACACAAGGGGTGGAGCTTAAGGGGTCAGAGATATTGCTAACACATGGATGTACAGCAAACTGAACTAGAACTGTTAAAAACTAGAACTGTTATTACTAGTATAAGTAGGGATGGGAACCAATAAGAATTTAACGATTCCAATTCCATTATCGATTTTGTTTATCAATCCGATTCCTTATCGATTTTCTTATTGCAACTCATAGGGTGAGGGAATAAAAGAGTACAGACGGGTGTGTTTACATTAACTGTCTTTTACATTTCCATCTGCACAGAAAATATAACATATACAGTATGTACAAATAACAATAACAGATGATGCCGGGCCTGGTTCGGGGGGCGGGGGGGGGGCAGTGAAAGTGAAACTAAAGACACTTTACTAATTCCTCTATTGCCGCATTTCCTCTACGTGGAACCAGTTTGACTCGGCTCGGCTTCATTTCCCCTACCTTCGGAAACTTGTATTTGAGGGGGTACGATGTTTGTTGCCCGAACCGGAACTGGGCCTGGCGTTCACTCTGCCGCTACATTCACAAGCATCACTAAGTAGCTTATCAAATACATGACATTCCTGTAAATGAATCACATGCTGTGGACAAATGTTTGAGCAGATTGGAGGGATTCCACCCTTTAGAAGAAATGGAAGCTTTGCCAGTGTTCCAGTGGACCTGGTGTGGTCTGTTTAGACCGTTTCTGCCTCAACTCCATGTTGGCTACGTTCTGACCAAAACAATGCAGCATACGCGTGATGTCATCGCGCATGCACAACAAAGGCGGAATCGGTAAGCCAAATTGTTAAGCAGGCAGGCAAACGATTCCAAGGAATGGAGCTACTGGGATCCGGTTCTCAAAAAGAACCGGTTCTCGATTCCCATCCCTAAGTATAAGTACAAATACTCATAGTTCTGCTGCATAGGTCTGCTCTCTCAGAGTGCTTTTCTAGTTAATGATTTGACAACGATTTGACTTTATACAATCCAATTCAGTTCAATACGATTCAAAATGATTCAGCACAATATAAAGAATTTCCAAGCCCACATCTGGTTTCTAACACAGTTCTTTAGTCCTCTCTCTTTCCCTGTGAAGGATGGATTTGGTAGTTGATTGTTTTCTATCAAACAAACTAATCAAACCAACTTAAAAAGAAGATGCAATTCAATTTTCACTAAATCATAAACAAAAAATGTTTTTTTCATTACATTAGTTTTTAATCTCATTCTCTACTTATACAATACATTTATTTAGGCAATTTCTTTTTGGTCTCTTAATAAAAAATTTTTTTTTAAAAACTAACAAAAAAACAAACAAACAAAAAAACACATGGACCATTCACAAACAGTCCTTTTCTTGGGTCTTTTTACTAACAGTGTTCTTTTTCTGTAATTTTACAATGTTTTACAAAACACTTATAAAACTTAACCATAAAACCTCTTCTAGCATCAACAAGCAACAGCAGTGGAAGATCCACCTGTAACACATGTATAACCACTGCAATGTGTTGGTGGGAGACCATAGAAAGAACCCACAGTGACACTATTTCATTACTTTCATAATCCTTAAACCTTGATATGGAGATGCCACTCACCTGTTGGAAAAAAATCCACAAAAATGAAAAGCTGTAAGAAACAAATATAATCAAGTTGTTTTGACAAAACCTGAATAAATCAGCCCTCTTAATTTTCCATATTTATTTTTTGTGAAAAATATGAAGTGCACTTCAGTCTCTATCACTGCGTCTAACATGTGGGATCATAAGTCATTCACTACTCACACAAAAATGAAGAAAAAAATAAACTCCAAAAACAGTGATTACATTAGTAAATTGGCAATTTTTGTAGTTAAGACTTTAACCCCTGAGCCCTGATTCCAGGTAAAGGTGCCGCTGTGAATCTGCATCTGTTTCAGGTTCATTAAAGCTGCTGTGAATATGTGCTTGTGTTCCTTTTTTTCAGTGGTTTCGTTTTACTGTTTGTTTTAGGATTTAGGATGTTGAACATGAACTGTGAACTGGAACGCACTGAACAACAAGGATTTGAATTTGGGTCCAGTAGTTTTAGTTCTGGGCTCTTTTTTTCTAAATCAGTCCAGCTGCATTTTGACATCTGTTTAACTCCATAAAGCAGTTAAATGATCAAAACTCAGTAGAAGCACAGTAAAAAAAAAATAATGAAGGAAAATCACCATAACACTGGAAACAACAGTAAACGCATACAAAAAACCGCAAGGAAAACAGTGCAAAAACAAAAAAACAGAAAGAAAAGAAAAAAGTTGAAATCATCTATTTTTATAGTGAGTCGGTCTTACTCACTGCTCTGTGTTTTACCCCCCATTCCATAGGTGGCGGGGGTTGAACTGAGCATGCTCAGATGTCTATGGAAAGCCCAAGGTCTTTTCTATCTACGGGTTTTGAAATTTTTCGTATTGAGCAAACAGTTGAATTTTTATACATATTTAAAATAAATCATACATTCAGAACGCTCACCACAGACACGTCAGGGGTCACGTCAGGTTAAACAAGCTGGCAAGATTTCTGAAAACATATTTTGTGAATTCTTTAACCAATTGCCACTCAGGACTAAAAATGTTCACATACACATGTTCAAAATCATGCCTGTGAATAGATAATAAAAATCATAAAATGTGCCTGCCCTTGGGAAATAAGGTGACTCTGCTCATAGAGTTTTTTCATGGATTAAAGTGTTTCATTGCTGCGTTCGATTTCAGACAAGCGCCTGTACGGTAGCTGCAGTGTGACATTAGAGGTTTGTATTGGACAAACCAGGGCTTTACTGGCTGAGTCACCTGTGGAGCTGGGAGCTGTCAAGCCTCTGCAGTAAATCACAATCACTGAACACATGAAGGAGCATCATCTAGGGAGTCCTACTGCAGCTTATTGCTTTCCTAGCTTGCACGTGCGTTGCTTACGGTGTGTGTCGGAGTGTGCAGCCCCATGCTTCATGTGGGGATTGGACCCAGTTAGGATGATGGAGCATTGTATGGAACATCATGTATTTACTGCAGCCTATGGAGCAGCGCTGCAGGACGTTCTGCAGTTAACAACACTCCACCTTATACATGGACTGACCTCTTCCTCCTTCAGATTAACCCTTTTCTGTTGAAGGCTGTGAGGAAAATAACAGCCAGTGAAATACATTGTTAGCTTCATATCATAATGACTGAACTCATACACAATTGGACAAAAGTATGTGGACATGTTGAATGCAGGTGTTTCTTTTCTAACAGGGGTCAAGGATACAAAATTATAATGACTAATGTCAGAATATAGTTTTCTAATATATATAGTTATATAAAATAGTTCAACGACATGATGACATTTCTGTTTCAATATTTAAATTTCTATATTACTTTCAAGTGTTCCTCAGGTGGAAGACTTCTAATGTTCATGTTCATTTGTGTGAAGGCGTCATATTCTGTCCATTACTGTGTGGAGCTAAAGGACACTTCCATGCATGATAGTGGGTTTTTCACACTTTGCCAACATTTGGCAGTCATCTGGTCATCAAACTGTCCAGAATATTTCAGCTATGGTCAGAATCTACACAAACATGCTAAGAGTTAAACCTTTACTGGGTGTTCTGCTGCTACTGAAAGTAAACTATCTGTATAATCACATCAACACTTGTTGTAACGTCTATGACTGTTGACAGACAGTGGGCCAGATCTACTAAAGGTTTGTGTGTGCAAATGTGCAAACTCATTGCACACGCAAAAAAAATGTACAAACTAATTTACTTACAGTGTGGACTAAGGATTGTGTCTTTCAAATGTGCAAAATAGTGCATCTGCATCCAGTTAGTACGTTTGCTGTGGTGAATATGTAATATGGGGCGTTTACCTCGCAATTGTGCAGGTGCTGGGAGGAGAAAATGTAGATATATTAATTTAACACACACAAAGTGATTTATCAAACCTGAAAGCAATTTTGCTGATAGAAACTGTGTCTACATTTAACACGTCTCAAAAGGAGGAGCAAACAGTTTGTATGTGTAATTGCACACACATGGAAGTGGTTATTGTTGCAAAACAGATACATCGAAATGATGAAACAAGATACAGAGAACGCATTTTTCACCCTTGTGTGAACATTTTTGGAATGATTCTTTTCCACTTGATCTGATGATTATGATTAAAAATACGCACTGACATTAGGCTACAGTGTGACAAAATTATGTGCACCTGACAGTCAATCCAACAACCCCTCCCCCACCTCCAAAATGAAAAATAAATGAATGAATGAGTCATTCAATACCTTCTATGACTAAACTCCTCCAATGTTACATTTCCTTCGTCTGGATCATTTCAGTAGACTGTTCCCATTAGTGCTGCTGTATCCCAGAGCAGTTTTTACAGCATGTTGTCTCCAGTAGTGCACACAAACCCCTCATTTAAATAGGGCGGTCTCCAAGACTTTGCACCAGTTGTAATTTGTGCAAGCAATCTTAGTAAATCACCTGCAAACCGTGGTTCAACCCCATATGCAAAATTCTAGATGGAGCATGCAAATTAGTACATGCAAATTGGGACCTTAATAGATCCGGCCCATCATCGTGTCCTTGTTGAGTCTTTTATAAGCAATGTTTTAAGGAGACTGATCTCATGAAATGCCGTTGTCTGTCACAGCAGTTCTTATGGCATTTGGCGTGCTGTATGTACGCATTTTTGATCTTTCGCATGTCTTTCAACACCATTTGATTGTATATCAATTTACGCCAAGATCTGCAGTTCACATAACCCTAACCTGCAGTTCGTGGTTCAGGTTCAGGTTGGACAGGGGGCTAATAATGGCGAGAACATACGCTTATGAGGCATATGGATAACACGCCAATTAAAAGTGGCGTGTACATTTACAGGAGTCATGATATCACATTGGCTTTAAGGTGATGATGTTGTTGAAATATAGCAGCAATTAAAAATGACTTTTCTCAGTTGTGAGGCAGCATTTCCAATTTACTCAATAATTGCACATGTATCATACTGTTCATCTCTGACACTTTTGCACATTTAACATATTATTTATCTCTGACAGTTTTCAGACAGTGCACATTTGTGTAAGTACATATTTACTTAGTAACTATAGTTTATATTTCTATTTAGTTTTATAGTTTTTATAGTTTATAGTTTTATGCTCATTCTCTTTTCCATGCCACTCTTAAATGCCACTTTGTTTTGTTTGTTTTAATTTTCTAATTAAATTATTCTACTTCTATTTTTATACATCTTAAATTCTCTTGGAATTCAGTGTGGAAAGGAAAGTAAGATTTTCATTGTACAGGAAAACCGATTTCTTTACTGAACACGACAATAAAACACTTTGAATCTGGAAGTTTGAGAAACTAAACTTAGACACTCCAGAAGGATTGTTCTACAGATGCAGAACTGATATTGTCATGTTTTCAATGACAGACTTGATCTGAACTGAACTTTCATTTGATGACAAAATGTTATTTCTGTTGCTTTAAGTAAAAAAAAAAAAAAAAAAAGACTTGCCATAACGAACAGCTGTGCTGTTAATGCTGTGCAAATAAAGTTCCCTGTAAAGGACGCCATCTGGTTCAGTTTGATCTAAACTGTCGGTTTATTGTTCGACTCTAATCTAGAACACCAAACTACTGAAGCTTAACTCATTTAAGGCTATTTTATAAACACCATAAGAAGTCGAAATCAGCAAGAGAGAAGAGAAGCTGAAGTTTTCAATGGTCTAATGATGACAAACCTTCAACAAGGAGAGGAGTTAAGGAAAGGGTGAAATGTGAGGCATGTTTTAACTAACGTACACGAGGAACATGTTCCCTTTCAGATGCATTTTTGTCTTATACTTCTTCTGTTATAAATTTAACCCTGACCCCTGAGAATGTTTATAGAACTTTCGATTAGGGCTCCATGAAAAGGGTGGAGGTTACACAGTTTATAGATTTTCTAAGATGATGAAAGCGAGGGGATATGAGAGGAAGCGTATAATTGGAGCTGGGGGTGGTAATGCCATAAGTAGAGCTGCAGCTATTAATTATTTTTGTAATCAATTAATCTACTGTTTATTTTCTTCAGTTCAATTCGATTAAATGATTATTTAAATAGGCAAAAAAAGTGCAAAAAGAAATGACAGATATATAAAACATAAATAATAAAACATTAATTTTAGAGGACATTTAGTCTATATCATGTATATTATTTTGGACAGAGGCAGTAAAGCCAGGTGTAGATTACTGCGCAAAGTGAGAAGTTTATTTTCCTTGGTCAGGATATGTACAGTCAGTCCAACTTGGATTTATAAGGCTGACAATTAATACTGAACAAACAAGAACTCAAACTATGAATTATGAAAGAGCTGCAGCATCTGAAACCGACCACAGTGAACATTTGACAGATAAACAGAACCACAGCGCTGCAGTTTCAGACTCACAGTTTGTCATGTCTTGTATGTATTGTGATTGTCTCTCTCAACTCACCATAGACTTTTTATTAGTAAGTTTTTATTTTTATTTTTTTCAATTACTAGAAATTTCAGGTGACCCCATTTGAATTCCAGGTGACCCCACGTGGGGTCCCAACCCCAAGGTTGAAAAATGCTATACAAATGTAAGGAATGATGTTCAAAGGGATCATGTGGATTTTTTTTTTTTTTTTTTTTTTTTTTTTTTTTTTGCCACTTATGGGTAAGGAACCAAATGTGGTAACTTCATTGACCTTAATTTTCTGCATAGCAATAACAATTTTTATTTTTTAATTTCACAAAAGTAATAAAGTCCTACTATGTCCTCCAATAACACACTAAGGTTGAAATATTGAGGGCTTTATAAAGGGTTAACCCAAAACCAACTGGATCAAAGGTGTACATTTTCAGGCGTAAGAAGGGCCAAGGCTAAATTCAGGACCCTCTTTGCCCAATACAACTACATAAGCTGAATCTGTGATGATTGCTTAGATCCAGGCAGTTGAAAATGAAAGTCTTTCTATTGCCATCAGTGGCCTCTCCTCCTTCCTGCCTCCGCCAAATGTTCCACCCCAGCTCCACTTCCATCATCAGCCTTTCACCTCCAGTGTCAGCAGGAAGCCAGGCTGCTCAGTCTCTCCATAACTTCACCTTCTCTCTTCCCCCCCGGATAGCTCATGTATTATGGATGCAAAGTGGTAGAGGATTTACAAGGAGTTTAGTTCACTCATCCCTTGGTGCTTGTACTTAAAAGATTCACAGGTTGGAGCGATTTGTGCCTTTTGGCGATCCCTGAGGATTTCTGTTCCATTATTGGCTCTGATACAGGATATCTTGTTTCTCAGTGCTATTTTGACTCTTCGTGTGTATTTTGCCTCTCTCTTTCCAATTAAAGTAGACCTGCTGGATGGTTGACATGCAGGGGGGGGGGGGGGGGGGGGGCGTCGGGGGCAAAGGCCAACCGCAGTGCTAGTGTTTGCTGTATACTATGACTTACAACCATAAAGACCAGAGCTGTATTTTAACCATCTGTCATATGCATATTCCCACTGGAGCTGCAGCCTGGAAAGTCACTTGGTCACTGCATGCACTTAGTGTAATTGTGTAGCTGCAGGCCACTTCCTTATTGTATGAGTTTATGTGTTTGACAATATATATACTAACATTTAACTGATATCCTGAGCAATAGTTTCTTATATGTTGGATATGAGACAGTTTTTTTAATTATACATGTTTATTCCAGAGTTGTAATGAGAAGGGATTCGTGAATACCTTGATATTATTATCTTGATATTATTTTTATTCAGGTTTATATTTAAGATGTTTGAGATTATCTGTCTTGATTTAAAGGTTCAATATGTAAGATTGTTGCAGGCTTGTGTGTATTAGTGAAGTTCAATTTTATGACGTGCCGGGGAGTCACTTGCTAACAAACTCCATGTTGACATAAGCTAGTAACATTTGGTTTGCCTCCATGCACAATAACAGCCTGTTCACTGATTTCCACAAAGAGGGCTGGTACACAATGTATTTCAGAATCATGTTTATTGCCATGTAAGTAAACACGGTTCACATCATGAGGAATTTGCTTCGGTGGTTTGGTGCATACATAGAACATGGAGTAGGTAAGAAGCATGCAGTAAAAAATAAAATAAAATAAATAAATAGACACGTAAGATAGTTACAGTGGACTATCAAATTTTGCTAAATATACATATACATATACAATGTGGACAAAACCAGTGGGTTAAACGGTTCGGTATCTGTGCAAATAGTGCAAGTGAATAACAGTGCAATCTTTAGTATTTAGTCTTATTCAAATCAAACCAGAGTCTTTTCCAAACTCTAACTCTTCCTTGACACATTATGTTTCAGTAGTTTACGACTGTTTGAACACCTTCAACTTCACTGCGATGAAAGGGTCTTAATATTTGATGGTATTTGTAAGAAAAACACTTTGGCCATGATCTTTGTGACTGTTCACAAAATATGCTGTTATGAATTTGAAATGGTGATAGAAAGTGAATATAGATTAAAAATACCTAGGTTGAAGTAGAAAATGGAAAGTTGTGAGTGCTGGACTCGGTTGGACAGTACTGAGGATAGTGGTTCATTGGTTTGGGGAATAGGGAAGGCACGTGAATGGAGGTTTAACCCTTTAACCCCTGAGCCCTGATTCCAGGTAAGGTTCTGCTGTGAATCTGCGTCTGTTTCAGGTTCATTAAAGCTGCTGTGAGTTTGTGCTTGTGTTCCTTTTCTTCAGTGGTTTTGTTTTACTGTTTGTTTAAGGTCAAAACAGGTGGAAGAACAGAAAAAGACAGAGAGAGGAATTGAAGTTTGACAGGTTTGGACAAAATAGGGCACTCAGAATGTACACCAGTTAGAGATTTCGGATGTTGAACGTCACCTGTGAAATGGAACACACTGAACAACAAAAAGGATTTGAATTTGGGCCCAGTAGTTTTTGTTTTGGGCCCTTTTTTTCTAATTCAGTGCAGCTGTGTTGAGCCGCATTATGCAATAAATTCCCATTATGTAATAAAAGTTCAAAATGTAATAAGAATATCACGTCATCTTGTAATAAAGCTGCATTATGTAATAAACTGATGCATTTTGTAATAAACTACCTCAATGCATTATGTAGTAAGTTATTACAATTTGAGAAGTTTATTACAAAATGCACTGAACACATTTTTATTTTCAGGAAAATGTAATGTGCTAAATTAATCTTTAAACTGTGTGGTTAAAGTTCTGATTACATTACCTGTAGCTTCTGTAACTAATTTCTTCTAAATTGCTCTGAAATTATATTAATTTGGATTGTTATTACAAAATGAACCATGTTATTACATTTTTTTTAATAAAAATGTGTCAAGTGCATTTTGTAATGAATTTCTCAAATTGTAATAACTTACTACATAATGTGAAAAAATTTACTACATAATGCACTGAGGTAATTTATTACAAAATGCATCAGTTTATTACATAATGCGGCTTTATTACAAGATGACATGACATTCTTATTACATTTTGAACCTTTATTACATAATAGGAATTTACTACATAATGCGGCTCAACAAACTGCTTTTTGGCATCTGGTTGAACTCCAAAAAGCAGTTCCACAGTCAAAACTCAGTAAAAAAAATAAATAAAGGGAAATCACCACAACACTGGAAACAATAGGAAAAACAACACAAAAAATTACACAAGGAAAACAGTGAGGAAAAAAAAAAAAGCCCAAACTGTCTATTTTTATAGTGAGTCGGTCTCACTGCTCTGTGTTTTACTCCCCATTCCACAGGAGGTGGGGGGTGTACTGAGCATGCTCAGATGTCTATGGAAAGAACAAGGTCTATTCTATCAGCACATTTTTGAAACATTTCCTGTTGAGCAAAGGGTTTAATTTTATGAATATTTAAAGTAAATCATACATTCAGAACGCTCACCACAGACACGTCAGGGGTTAAAGGGTCAATGACTTCTCTACAATGATAACAATTTTGAAATAGCTAATAGGAAGCAGCTAATGATAAAAAATAGATGACCTCTAGCTCAACAAGATCTTCTCCACAAATGGAATCAAGCATGTACGACAATGCACGACTCTTGCACATTCAGATGTAGTGTGTTCCAGTTACTGCTAACTGTTGGCTGCTAACTTAACCAGAGCTTGTTGCAGTGTCGTGGTAATGTTTACTGAATCAAAACAACTTTTCAGTAGTGGAGCTTTTATTGATCAGTAGTGTGGTAGAGTGCCACAAGCTACATTTTCCTGCTGGCTGTTTGTTGATGTTAGCTGACTCAATGTCTAAGCTAATGGTAGCTGACGTTAGAACACAAGCATTCAAGAACACAATGAAAAACTAGCTTGCGTCCTGTACATACAAATGTGTATACGAACAGTTAGTGATTGAGGCACTCACAGCAGTCAGTGGTTTATAAATAGGGTTAGCTAATATTAGCACACAAGAACACATAAAACTTAGATATTGCACCTTTTAAATTTCCATTGTTACAGGTTTCATTGTTATTAATCACATGCAAATTGTGCCATTAATCAGTGAAAAAAACAACAAATACATGCTGAGAACTATACTGTACTTACCCACTTCTATTTCATCACATACTGACTCTTGTTCAGGGTGACACATTTCCCTGCATACAGGACCCTTAGGCCATCATTTTTCAACATGTGGGTTAGACATCAGCTATGCACATGGTAGGTGATCATTTGTATAACAACAACTGATGTGATACAGGGGTACGCTGTGCATTGAACAGCTGCTCTTTGAGGGAACTGGGAATGTGGATGTGAGCGGGTTCTGCAGCGACAGCCCTGAGTTAAACAGGAAAGGTGGTATGCATTTTCTGGGGGTGGGAGTCGCTACTTTTTTCATGCCATAACTTCAACACCCTGGGTTCAGCTGGGGTCTTTGTACACACACACACACACACACACACACACTCACACACACACAAGCAACGCTACCTCTAATTTTAAACCTCGGGCTGCCTGGTTTTATGATGGGGTGGAGGGATTTGAAAAAATATGAAGATAGGGCCAAGAAGGAAATGGAGGAGGAGGAGGAGGAGGAGGAGAAATGATGTTCAGGTCTCTCCTCCCTCCCTACAGACCATTCTTTAACCCAGGGCATGGTGGTAGACAAAGTCAGTCAGACAGAACACGGCGGTTCATCTGTGTCCCTATGTACATGCCTGTATGGTGTGTGTGTGTGTGTGTGTGTGTGTGTGTGTTCTGTCAGCGGCACTCATGCATTATGGGGGAATATGCTGCTTTCATGTCCAGTGGGACTCTCTCTTTCTCTCTCTCGCTCTCTCTCTCTTTCTTTCTTTCTCTCTCTCTCTCTTTCTGTCTCTCTCTCTTTCTGTCTCTCTCTCTCTCTCTCTCTCTCTCTCTTTCTCTCTCTCTGTTCCTGCTCCGTCTGATGCCACAGGAAAAGTCATGTGCATGAATGCATGCATGCAACATGCACTTGAATGCACATGAGCGCATGGACTGAACGCCTTATTCAATCTGTCACACTCACACACACACACACACACGCGCGCACACACACGAATAGAGAGAAGGCAGCGGTATCAACTTTAAGAGGATGTGGACAGAAACACTGATGCAGCTTTAATGCTATAATATATCATTTTCACCATTAATCCTTGTAATTATGACATAAATGTCTCATATTTTCTGTGAATCATTTGACTTTTCTATTCCATCGGCTGTAAATAGCTGAAGTCCTGTGGTGTTTGTCACTGTGGTGGTACTAATTTAAAATGAAAAAGTCACTGAGTTCAAGTTATGGCAAAAAATGACACGATTATAAATATGACATTTTATTCAATATAAATAATCTGCATATATATTTTTCTCTATCTCTACCTTGCATATCCAGATCTACATTTGTACTATAAATTTGCATCTGTTTGTACTTACATCGTTTTTTGTTCCCAGTTTTCATATTCTGAGTTTAAAACCTGGTATGACTGCGATGGGGAAACAGAGATCACCACTGGATTTAATAAGTTTAATTACTTGTCACCCAAGCAAAATCTTCAAATGTCTTTTAAGCCTAAATATTCTTTGAAAGTATAAAAGAATAAACAATATGTCAGATAAGACAAGAAGCAAGAACAGTATAACTACTAGCAAGGTCAAAAACATTCCAGAACCATATTGTTTCAGAAAATAAAAGACAGAAACAGGAACTAAAAATTGACCCAAATATTAGATGCAAATGTTCGTCACAGTTACACAACATCACAATTCTTCCTCAAAATGTAGGATAACGAGTATGTTTGTACTGTATTGACCAAATGTTAGTTAATCTGATTTATTTTTACACCTGATTATAATGTCTCTGAACACACACAATACATATTAACACCAGATCCTGATCTATTCTTTGGACACGCACGTATGGTTACAGATGGTATGTGCTACTGCTGCCAGCTGTGAGCACCAAACAAAACATTAGTATGAATTTTTATGCAAAATTCTGGTATTCAGTCAATGGCAACTTAATATTTAAGATTGCGACATTCAGACTTGCTATTAAAGTAAATGATGTGCAATTCAAAACTACCTTTTATGGATTTGGCCCTTTCATTACATTATGATGTAGCATGGGATTATAAAGGTGTTAAAACAAATTCAAACCTTGAATTAATTTTCTTGCACTGTACTGTATAACTTACCTACGAGAACATGTTGTTATGCTCCACCTGTTCCTTATTGAGTGTTATGCCATCATGCAGATAAAGCTACTGCGATAATTCAAGTGTTAATACAAGGCTCTTTAACTGCTGTGGGCCATTTGCAATTATGTTGGTTTTCCACTGTGACCTGTCGGTTGTCACAGTGTAAACTAATCAACCAACTAATTAAACCTTTAAATAAATGCAATGAGGACCTCAGTGAACCTCGTGTGTGTGGCAGCAGTCGTGTCAATAAGGCTGTTGAATTGAGATGTAGCTGCTGTAATCTTGTCCAAAATGGCTGCCTGCCCAGCATGACTGTGGTGAGTGTACAGGTCGGTACAATAGAGATGCTTCCTGTTCATGTGGTTCTGCTCAGACAAGAAGCCAGTATTGATTTTTACTTCATTGACACCACAGTGGACAAAAAGGAGCTTCATCCTCCTCCTTTCCATCCCATTTCACCAAAAGCCTCCATTCGAGCTGCACCAGTCGATGAAGACGACGTCTCTCCGCAATCACACATGATAATGATGAAGATAGTATCATTAACGATTCGACACTGGATTCTAAACACAATACACTGGTGAGAGAAATGGCATCATGAGAAAAAAAAAGAGCCACATTCACCAGCAGAGCAATTTGTAGTAGCATGCTACGAAAAATGGTCAACCAACCATTCATTATATTTTCTATTTTGACAAAGATGGTTAATAACTGCAGCTGTTTAAAACACCTGAGTTTATATGCATGTCTATTAAAAAAAATGTATTTGCTTTCAAGCAGATGCTAAATTATGTGGAGATTGTTTATTTAATTATAGCACAAAAAATAGACAGAAACTTGGGTATGATGCAAATTTGCAGCAACAGGCATTATGGTCAATAGTAATGAAAAAGTACTAAAATAGATTTTCTCCAGTCTCAAGAGATGGAGATAGTTTTATTCATGCCACAAAATTATTTAAATATTGAATATGGAGGAATAAATGCACTATCTCAGCTGATTCCGTAATAGAAACAGTTTGATGTAAATTGGCAACAGTCGACATTAAGGGCTTAAGAATATAGTTTTTATAAGTCGTGTGAGATTTTAAGGATTAACCCTTTATAGGGTACTCGTATATACTCTGAAATACCCTGAAACACTCTGAAATTTCATCCTTAATGTGTTATTGGAGGACATAACAAGACTTTATTACTTTTGTGAAATTTTTACATTTTTTATATTATGTAGAAAATCAAGGTCAATGAAGTTATCATATTTAGTTCCTTTCGTGTAAGTGGCCAAAAAAAAATCAATAAGTATGTATAAAAAAATACAAGAAAGCATGTGTAATGTGAAAGGAACATGTATGTTAGAACATTAGACCAACATGCGTGCTGATCCAGACCCCTGTCCACATCCACATGATCCCTTTGAACATCATTCCTTACATTAGTTCCATTACTTCATAGAACCAAACAAAGCAGGTCCACTCACTGTTCATGCAGAGGTGGACCTTACAGACCCTGGAGACCACATTGGACTTGAGATTGCTGACTCACTGTCCTCACTGGAACTGTTGCTGTCACTGTCTTGTAATATAAAGTCACTTACCTGATAAAGGGTTAATGTCTCCATGCCAAACCAAGAAGTGCACCAGACTCTAGGGCTGGGACGTTATCATTTCATACTGTCCTGATACTTGGCTGCTGATTCAGTATGTATTATGAGGGGTTTTCTTTTACTTTTTCACCTTACTTAAGGATAATGTGTTAGTGTTCATCTTGCTGTGAAAACAACCAAAAAAATATTTAACACTGAAATGGAGTGGTGTGAACCAGGTGTGTTTGGCGTGTTACGCAGATAAAAGTACATTTAGATACTAACTTCCATATGTCATATCACAGAAGGCAGTTTTATGTAAAGCCTGACACCTAACGTCTTGCTTCGTGTTCCTACTTGTTTCCAGTAAGCTAACAGCTAACGGCTAACAGCCAAATACCTACATACCTACACTAGCACTTACCTGTACCGTAGCTCACTACTTTTGCCACATTGGTCTGTCATATAGTTATTTAAGTGTGGTCCATGTATTTGGTACCTGGTCCTTCAGTGGGACTTACTGGACGTAATCCGCCTCTTAATACCACCACTATGACACACAGTTATAGAAACCATCAGTACTACACAAAAACCCCCGAAAAATAACAAGTGTGTGAGAGACATAAGTGGTATGGAGGATGAATCCCATTCCGACTAAAACTGTAAACCCAGTTCAGACAACTCCAGACCTCTGCACTCCAACCACAACTGGACCATGGACATCATCTGGAACAGTTCATAATCAATATTTATCTAATAACAGACAAAAACATACAACATTTAAATCAAAGACATCATATCCTGCTCACCAGAGATGCTCATTATTCATATATAAATCCATTCTCCTTTCTTTGAACCCTTCTCTGACTCTGTCATAGAGGTGATCTGTGGGTTTCAGTTCCATCAACAAGTCCTTTTTAATGTCCATGGAGGCCAAGGCTGACAGTCTCCTCTGTCCAGTTGGATTCCTCACATAAGTTTAGATTCTCTGGAGGACACAGAATGTCCACTCCACCAGTTAGCTAGCGTCAAGGTTAGCTGACCTCCCTCACCGTGTCCAGCTTTTCTGGAAAAGTCCGCCTTGAAAATGGATTTTAAATGACACCGAATAATTTCCTGTGTCCCTGTGTCTCTTTATCTAAAAAGCCACTGGTGACAAATCCATCTCCTTTTTCTGGTGTTATTGGAGACTTTTGGAAACTCTGATGTGAAAACACGTATCGTTGTTTGTCTAAGACAGGCATGTCCAAAGCCCGGCCCGGGGGCCACAGCTTGGGTTTTAGAATGTATTATTTATGGCCCGCTTGGACTGTTGAACCGAGTACATGAATCATAAAAGGTTCAAAATGCAGTTTCTCCTTTCACCTCATGGTGGCAGCACCACTCTAACTCTATCTGGCTCTGTGACTTTGCCGTGAACCCTTTTCGCTAATTTCTAACCATGGCACCTGTAAATAAAAAAACGAAAGTTGACAGTGAGGGCCGCCGCTTCCAGGAGAGATGGGAATTACAATTTTTTTTTCACTGAAAATCGAGGTGATTGTGTTTGCCTAATTTGTCAACAGACTGTTGCCTTGTTTAAGGAATTCAATGTAAAGAGACGCTAGCAGACAAAACATGCTAACGCATACGACAAGCTAGCAGGGAGTGAGCGTTCTGAAAAAGTGAAGCAAATTCAAGCTGCTTTAAACTCACAACGGTGACTCTTCATGTGAACCTGGGAGTTCAGTGAATTCACCACCAAGGCAGGCTACCAAGTTGCCAGGTTAGTTGCCTATAACTGCTGGTGTTATGTACTTATAGTTGTGACACAAAATATTACTTTCTAAATGATTTTGTGAAAGACAAGAGTAAGAGTCATATGTTTTCATCTTAAATGTTAACAGACTTTACATTACTGAGTAATATATGAGTAATGATTACTCATATAAGTCATGTTTAAAATGAATGTGGGGTTAAGATTTTTAGTTAAGGTACTCTATACAGTTTGTTCTATGTTATCTGACTCCAGAGGTGAAAGGAAGGCAGAACTGTTTTTTTTTTTTTTTTTTTTTTTTTTAATTTGTTCACACCTGAGTGGCTCAGATTTGTTTACATTGTCATTTTTAAAAAAATGATATTGTGACAATGACAATAAAATTGTTGTAGAACAGCGCATTTACATGTCATTTTTACTGTTTAAAAAATGTCCGAAGGGACCACTGGCCCCTGGCAATGTCCACATTATCAGATCTGGCCCTCTTTAAAAAAAGTTTGGACACCCCTGGTCTAAGACAAATCACTGAATATCAATCAGTCCCACTGACAGTGGCAGTTTTCTCTATGGTCTCTTTTTGGTCCATTTCATTTGTTAATGTAGACTGAAAATTACAAATGTTCTGGTTGTAAATGTTCCTGTTTTACTGTGTCTTGTTGTCTCCTAAGTGGACCATAAGGTTCAAAACAAAACAAACTGAAGAAAATGAAAAGAAAAGCCAAAACAAACAAACCAATAAATAAGTAACTAACATCAGTAACTGGTCCACAGTGTCTCTTTTGTGTCACTTTAGCCGGTCCCCAAGCCAGGATAAAGGAGGACGGTTGGAAATGGGACATAAAAAATAGGAAAAACTTTGAAAGAGTATAGTTCATTTGTAGTCTAAACATATTTAGGCTGTTTTGATTCTCACTTTTTGTCTCTAACTCAGTGTTATTCCTCTGTCTTACATCGTTCATTATAATTACGTGAACATTTACAATTATGTAAATTAGGCGATGACATCATTTAGCAACTCTGAGTCACTTTTAGAACAGGAAATAGATACTTTGAGGAGTTGGAAACATGCATGTGATTAAAGCTTCAGATGATTTGCTGCAGGTTTGAAACGGGCCACATTTACTCTTTGATCCAGTGGTTCCCAACCTTTTTTGACCCCATTTAACATCACAAATTTTCTGGCGATCCCAGACGTTAAAAACGGAGAGATTTATTTATTTTTGCCAAAATTCATTTGTTTTTGATCATGTAATAGTTTGCTATACTATGTTGCAAATGAATGTTAATTTTACACGACATTTAGGTTGTATAATGTATATCATTATGGACGGAGGCAGTAAATCCAGGTGTAGATTACTGCACAAAGTGAGAAGTTTATTTTCCTTGTACAGTCAGTCCAGCTGTGATTTACAAGGCTGACAATTAATACTGAACAAACAAGAACTCAAACTATGAATTATGAAAGAGCTGCAGCATCTGAAACCGACCACAATGAACATTTGACAGATAAACAGAACCACAGTGCTGCAGTTTCAGCTTCACAGTTTGTCATGTCTTTTATGTGTTATGATTGTCTCACTCAACTCACCATATATTTTTTATTAGTAAGTTGTTGTTTTTTTTAATCAATTGCTAGAAATTTCAGGTGACCCCATTTGAATTCCAGGTGACCCCACGTGGGTCCCGACCCCAAGGTTGAGAAACACTGATTTAATCCTTGTATCTTTGCTGTTGTGTTGAGTACTGCTTTGTCTCTACTTTTGTCCACTAAGTGGTAAGCTAATGGCTATCAGCCAATACCTGCACCACATACTATCACTCACCACTGTTGCCTTCATGGTTTGTCATACATCCAGAGATTCATATGGAGCTCGTTGTCTTTACTGGTGATCTACAGGCTAAGAGTCAAACACAAACAGCCTTAGTAGTAGGTACATGGACCTGAGGGCCACTGCCTCTTTGGTCTGCCATGCAGGTTGTCTTGTAGAAACGCTGTCATATATTCCTTTCATACTGTGCACAAAATAGTTTTATGTAAATTCTGACACCAAAGGTCTTGCTTTGTGTCTCTACTTTTTCATTTTGAGTAAAAAAAAAAAAACCAAAAACCTGGATAACAGCAAAAGCAGTTGTAGGTTATATGTGTGATTTTTAATGAAGAAAAACTACAAGCTGTGTTTTGTATTCCACAGTGTCAGAGTCAAAATGACAAAACCTCTGTTAAAGTAGTGTTTTTAAAACCATTAAAAATACTGACTTTTGTCTGAACACGAAGCGTATTTGAAGAATATTATATTTATTCTAAAAGGTGGCTTAATTCTGTCTTGCTGGCTTGTTGATGCTACTTTAGCTGTAGTAACCATGGAACTGCACTTTCTGTGCACTTGCTGCAAGTTTTTTTTTTTTTTTTTTTTGTAATTTAAATCCTGCAGACAGTATCTGAATTTTACATGGCAGATTTATTTTTATGGTTTTGCAGCCTGGGTTTGAAAAGATGATGCATACTGAGTGATTATAGCTGGACAAATCCAGTCAGCTATAAATAACACACAGTAAATATATTCTGAACTTTTATTGATCCGTTACCATGACACTGTGTCCCCTGAAATGAATTAGATTTAAAACAGGCCTGGATGACGTTTCAGACAAAGACTTTACTTGAGCGTAGATTCCCTCACAACCAACAGCACTTTGGTTTCAGTCTAAAACAAGGTGGTAAATAACAGAGGTTTTTTTTCCTGTACTGCTGATATTGATGTATTGATATGGTAGAGGTCGGGGGCAGTCAGCATCAAACTGCCCTGCACTGTGTGTGTGTGTGTGTGTGTATGTGGGGTGGGGGTGGGGGGGTGACACCTGGGGGACCGAGGGGGAAAGTGTGTCACTGACACTAGACAGCGTCCACTGATTTACACAGAGGCCTGATGACAAAGCAGTTTAGGCGCCTTAAGTCCTGTTGGTCAATAGGGCCAGATTGGGAAAGCTTATCTCACCTCTGCACGGCCCAGCGTGGCTTAGCTCAGCTTCACGGCTCATTAACGATGAGATAATTCAGACAGAAGAAGACGTTCTTATGACTAAAGCTACTCACATGTATTTTTGCAAGAAGCTGCTGTGTGGGGTGATTCCAGAGGGGTTATGTAAAATGACAGGCCAGCGTCTGTTTCGCTGCTCTGTTAGTGTGTCACATGCACAATGTCTGTCCATTGATCACAGTGTGAGTGCCATATAGTGTGTTAGTGTGTGTGTTCTGACCTGTTTGTGCAGTGGACTGTGAGCCTAGCGGATGCTGTTTCAGGGTCATTGCTGGTGTGGTTCTAAATGGACCAGTCCAGGAGGCCGGCCTGTCACTAGCGGCCGCCCACCTCGCTGTCAGTACTACTGCTGTCACATCACTAGACCTAGACCTCAGACCGACTCTGTTTGATACGATTTGACTCTGATGGATCGCTATCGTTGGCCTCTGCTGCCTCTTCACACACCAGCGGTCCTGCTGTGTTTTTTCTGTCTGAAAACACATCAGAATGTCTGGTACATGAGCAGAGGGCGCTCAAATGTCATTCCATGGTGTCGAAGAGTTGCATCTAAACAAGTTGAAGTAACAAATGAAACAAATAATAAAAAAAACTTCTATAACATCTAAAGTATTTCCCATGCAGTCTTTCTGTTTTCCTTACATTAACCCTTAAAGACCCACAACATTTTTGCCACAGCTTCCAAATAGTTTGTTCTCTTTCCCAAGTGATTTATGACCATTTATTATAATTAAATCCTCTGTATTTTGCATTGTTCAGAGAAAATCAGGCATTTCCTATATTTGATTTACTGATCTTTTATATGTTCATTAAAGCTGAGTAAATTCGAAGGTTATTATATCAAAACAGGAAAATAAAACTCCATGGGTTTACTGATGAATCAATGTTATAGAGGATGACTGTGTTTCCACATAAGGAGCCTCTGAACATCCAAATGGGTCATATCTGCTGACCATGAAAAGATGACAAACTGTATTTAACCTCCTCAGACTCAGCTATGGGTTTTCTGTCCACATTTGAGAACAAGAGTTTCACAACTTTATACAAAAAAAGAAAAGAAAACTGTCCACCACAAGGACATTCCATAAAAATTTTAAAACTGCATCTGAAAAAACTGTTGCATCATGATGTTTCAAATATAGGCATTTATTTAATAAAAACAAAAAAAGCTTGTACTTTGCTGACATTTCCTGGGTCTTAGGAGGTTAAACCAATTATTCACATGTACTGATAGGATTAGTGGATCAATAGGTATTAAACATTTTAACTACACAGGAAAATGGTTTATTTTCTTGTGTAGTAAGTAGTCCTTAGTTATTTGGTTTATGGCAGAAGGTATTGAATTTAGGAAACAAACATGTGATATTTTACACATATTTGTTCAGCATGATATTTTTTCTCAAATAACAAATTTGCAGTAATAGTATAATACTAAAGCTGGACTACAACTGATTACATGTTGGTCAGATGACTTCAGCTTCATCAACACTGTGCCTCATTAGTTTTCATTGGGCCTACATCCTACCAGGTGAATGTCACATTTCATTGGCCGACTGATACAAATGTTCCTGAAACAATTGCTGAGCTGCCATTTGGGCAAGGGGCAAATGTGGGTCACATGGATCCCTCTGGCCTACAGAGACTTTTTCCATATACAGTGATCCTAGAGAAAGGCCTGAAAACTCACCACCCTCCTTTACAATCGCAGGACGCATACTGTTATCCTCAGAGCATAATGACCTAACTCATACACAAATGGACAAAAAGTATGTGGACACGTTGAATCTAGGTGTTTCTTTTCTAACAGGAGTCTGGGATACAAAACAGTAATGACTAATGTCAGAATATAGTTTTATATTGGGATATATCATTGCATTGGTCATTTGACTATGATTTTGAATGTTCTTCCTCTATATTTCCAAAATATTTTCATGCTCTGACTGTAAATAATATTTTTCTACCACATCTAAGCATCTACTGTCTTCACATTTCACTGAGGAAGAAAAATCTCCCATCAAACTTTAGGGAAATATTGATGTTTCTAAACTATATGGACATAATATTGGGACACATCTTGTCTGCAGCTGTCAGATGTCCTGTTCATTGAGGATTTGACACAGAAACATCAATATTAATAATCAATATGATATTTATCCCAATATAAAATTATATTCTGACATTAGTCATTATTGTTTTGTATCCCAGACCCCTGTTAGAAAAGAAACACCTAGATTCAACGTGTCCACATACTTTTGTCCATTTATGTATGAGTTAGGGCAGTTATGATATGAGGATACGATATGACAAAATTAAGATCTATATATCTATATATCTACATTTTTCCTTATACATGTGATCTTAGAGAAAGGCCTGAAAACTCACCACACTTCCTGACAATTGCAGATGCATACGTATCTTCAGAGTATAATGACCTACTCATACACAAATGGACAAATGTATGTGGACACGTTGAATCCCGGATGTTTCTTTCTAACAGGGGTTCTGGGATACAAAACAATAATGACTAATGTCAGAATATAGTTTTATATTGACATAAATATCATATTGATTATTAATATTGATGTTTCTATGTCAAATCCTCATGAACAGGAAATTTTAGAACTGTAGACATGATGTGTCCCAATATTTATGTCCGTATAGTTTTAGAAACATCCATATTTCCTTAAGTTTAATGGTAGATTTTTCTTCCTCAGTAAGATGTGAAGAAAGTAGATGGTTAGCTGTGGTAGAAAATTATTATTTTTAGTCAGAGCATGAAAAATAGACAGACAGAAGGAGGAGGAGCAGGGCCACAGATGTACAGTTGTGTAGCTGTGAGTTACAGTTTTCAGTTTTTAAGTTATGGAATATAGCTTTTCAAGTTTATATCAGGTTATTTAATTTCAAATTTGTGGTTGGTTTATTGACAGAACTGCATCGGTTCATGCGTTTTTAGATGTTTGTGCCGCTAACTGCTCTTTTGAACTACTTGCAGTCACTCTACATTAAACTGGTGTTAGTCTGGTTGGTTGGTCATGTCAGTACTGCCCTTACTCTCCAATACGGATGTAATGATATGAAAATTTCATATCACGGTTATTGTGACCAAAATTATCACGATTATCATTATTATCATGGTGTTGTTGAAAGTGTGCTCAAAATGTTCAAAAGTACTAATACACACACTGAAATAATTTAACCAAGTTGTATTTTGAAAATAAATAAATAAATAAATGAATAAATAAATAAATATATATATATACATATACATATATATATATATATAGATAGATAGATAGATAGATAGATAGATAGCATATATAGATAGATAGATAGATAGATAGATAGATAGATAGATAGATAGATAGATAGATAGATATACAGGGTGGGGAAAGCAAAATTTACAATGACCATTTAGTTGTTTCTTCTCAGCAGGCACTACGTCAGTTGTTTTGAAACCCAAACATATACTTGATGTCATAATCATACCTAACACTATTATCCATACCTTTTCAGAAACTTTTGCCCATATGAGTAATCGAAAGCAAACTGTCAAAGAGTGTGTGATTTGCTGAATGCACTCGTCACACCAAGGAGATTTCAAAAATAGTTGGAGTGTCCATAAAGACCTGTTTATAATGAAAGAAGAGAATGACTATGAGCAAAACTATTACCAGAAAGTCTGGCGAGATACGATTAAAGAAGAATGGAGAAGTTGTCACCCCAATATTTGAGGAACACTTGCACACGTTTCAGGAAGCGTGTGAAGGCAGTTATTGAGAAAGAAGGAGGACACATAGAATAAAAAATTTTCTATTATGGACATTTCTTGTGGCAAATAAATTCCATGACTTTCAATAAACTAATTGGTCATACACTGTCTTTCAATCCCTGCCTCAAATATTGTAACATTTTGCTTCCCTACCCTGTATATATATTATATATATATATATATATATATATATATATATATATATATAGATATATATATATTATAGATGAATGAATAAAATAAAGTAATGGCACAATGCACTTTCTGTTGCAGAAACATTCAAATATTAACCCTTAGTGGGTCTGAGTCTATTTGGCCATTTTTCAGTCCTTTTGATTTTGCTTTATATACTATAAACAAAGTGTTTACTATAGCCATGTTTGGCATCTTTTTTTTTCAGCACAACTTCATCTGTCTCATCTGCCTATTATTTTTTTTCACCTTAACCTACTATAAAAACATAAAAGGACAAAAAACACACAAAAAATATAAAATCCGATTTGAAAAATGTATACAACTTTTGCATAAATAACACACAGATGCTTAACGAACCTTTTCGAAGACTTTAAAAGTGAACATTCATTCCAAATACTAGGTATAGATAATCAAAATTGTGAGAAATTAAAACTATACTCAAATATTTGACATAAAAGCAGATCTTTACATAGGTGTTTTTTTCCCTTAGAAGTGCAGTAATCAGACATGGTTATCATGATAATTAGAATTTAAACGGTGATACTAACTGTCTGCAATTTTACCGCCGTTTATTGTTATACTGGTAATCGTTACATCCCTACTCTCCAATAAGACGGGTTCTAGGTTCTGTGGATCAGTGTTGGTCCCACTGTGGAACCAGTTTCATTGGCTCAAAGTCAGTTGTTTGGATCCTGAAATAAAGAACTGGTTCAAGGTTAGGCACTGGGCTCCAAACCAGCCCTGGAACTGACCGGTTGAACCAACTCTGACCCCGCCCACTCTGAAAGGCAGCCAATTGGATCGGTGCCTCTGGATCTCCCAATGTTATGCTGATATGTCTGAGTTATTTTAGGATTTTTTTTTTTAGCTAGTTAGGTTCAAACAGACTGGCAGTGTTAAACTGTCATTTTCTTTATCATTTTTAAAGATGCAAAACATGTCCTGTTTGCTACAAGTTATATCTGATAAGAATGTAAAAGTATCAGGGAATAGCAAAAAGCTTTTATTATCTTGTTCCAGGTTATCTTTAGTTTCACCATGATCAGTACTGGGAATTCAGTTCTGTTTTCTGCCCTGAACATGACATGATGTGACTATATTTGAGTGATAAGAGTGTCCTTCAGCTGTTTGTAAGGGTTTCTGTACTGGTTTGTGTGGGTGTAGTCACAGTTCTCCTAAAATCTGCATCTGAACCTTTGTCGACTGTGGTTCCTTAAATACTCACTTTCCCAACAAACTGAGCCCCGTGTCCACAGATTCAAAATGATGGTATACATTTAGGAAAGAAATGCAGGTTTCAAGGACAGGTTGTTTGAAGTGTAGTGTAATTAAAGCCTTGGCAGTGGGAAAGCGGAGAAGGGTTTTGCTATTTTAGTTTTATAAAGTACAAGATTAATGAGTTTAATCAAAAACGAGGAGAGAACTGGACTTGCAGACTAATTTAATGAGTATACAGGGTCGTTTGGTTGCAGCCAAGTGTTGTGTGTGTGTGATTTAATCAGAATAAACAGTGTCTGTCTGTATCTAATGATGGTGTGTGGTGAATCCTCTCACATATGCTGCTCTGTCTGCAGATACGCTGCGGAAAAAGGTGTTGACTGTATAAAATATGTGCATGGAATATATACTGGAAGAATCTGATATTGCGGTACATAAATAAATAGTTGATTAAATTAAATTAACCCATGAAGACCCAAACAACCATCGGCCAAAAGCATCTACTGATCTAAACTCTTTAATACATGTTGATCCACTAATCCTATTAATCCATGTAAATAATTGGTGTAAAATACAGTTATTCATCTTTTCATGGTCATCAGATATGACCCATTTGGACGTTCAAAGGCTCCGCAGTTACCGTGGAAACACCATCATCTTCTACAACATTGATTCACCAGTAAAACCCATGGAGTTGGATCAATGACAGTGCATGGACACACTTGGTTTATGTTCAGTTAATGATGGATTTGCTGGAAAAAGTAACTTTTTCTTCAGTTTTCTCTGTTTTAATATAAGAACCTTTGAATTTATTCTGTGCTTTTATGAACATCTACATGATCAGTAAATTAAATATAGGAAAATACGTGATTTTAACTGAAAAAAAAAAAACATCAAATATGGAGGAAAATGCTATAATAAATGGTGATAAATCACTTAAGAAAGGTTAAAATAGAGACAAAATATTAATTTGTGAAGTGCCACAAAAGTAGCACTGGGTCTTTATGAGTTAAATTATCCCTATAACGCCAAACGCATCACATTTGATACATGAGTTTTGAAGCCCTCTACATGATCAGTGTGATATTTTTTTTTCTTGAAAAACGTGATGTGTACAATTAGATACATGCAGTACACAGATAATCCACCAGGGGGAGGAGTTCATTCACCAGAGGCCTTTCCAGTGACACTACAAAACTGTCATTAATGAGGAAGGAGGAAGAACTCTGACAATTTTGAAAAGAAATTATTATTTTGTTAGACATGTTTGTGTTATATTATGTTTTTGTTTGTTCAAACATAATATTTGAGCATTGAGACCCGATGGCTCAAATATGATACAAAATTAAAACTCATATGTGGAAATTGCTATTTGAAAAAAAAAAAAATTGGGCTTGTTCAGAAGGACCAGTAAAGGCTCCAGTTTCAAAGAACTGGAATTTTCTGTTAGTGATGAATGGTTCTGGCTTTACAGGGTTAAATAAATAAAATAAAATTAAATTAAATACAGTAGATATACAGTATCCTGTATATATGTATACAAATATACATTAATCACATTAAACTATGCATTAATAATGTTTGGTTGGTTGCATTTTAAGTGGTGTTCTATTGTTGCAAAGTAAAACAGCAACCTTTACACATTTTTTGTATGACAGTATGTCTTAAGTAAAGCTACATAAATCTGCACTGCTGCTAATGACTGAATGACATGAGTGTGAGATGAACATGCAATGTTATCCTCCTCAGACCCAGCTATGGGTTTTCTGTCCACATTTGTGGACAAGAGTTTCACAACTTCATACAAAAAAAAACCAAAAGAAAACTGTCCACCACAAAGGACATTCCATAAAAAATTTTAAAAACTGCATCTGAAAAAACTGTTGCATCATGATGTTTCCAATATAGGCACTTATTTAATACAAAAAAAAAAGCTTGCACTTTGCTGACATTTCCTGGTCTCAGGAGGTTAAGGTAATCAGTCCATTGAGTATTTAAGGTTTTGGAGTAGAAACAGAAAAATAATTACAGTTAGTATTAGTATTAAAATTAGCATTAGTATTAGTGCTGTTTTGCTGGTACATCAGATTTTTTACTTTTATTTTAATTTTTTTCAGTCCAAATTCCAGTTGAGTTAGAGCTCAGTGAAATGAAGTCAGGTAGTAATAATAACAGATGAACTCAGTCCCAGGTTCTGATCGCAGTCCAGCAGCTTTCCATGAATATACTCTGATGTACTGAATTTATTTAGACCAACATTTATGCACAAGTATAGAGCTGGAACAATCGATCCATTGATTAACCGACTCAAAAATGATTCCACTATAGTTTTCCTGAATCAAAGCTTTGTTTCCTTCATTTCTCTGCTGTTAAACATTGGTTCCACTGTTGTGTTTCACACAGACGCTTATTGTGACACACATGATGCCAGGATCAACACACACAACAGAAGAGACGAGGACAAAAATGCAGAAAATGTCTATATGTTGACTTTTCTCCATTGGAACCATCACTGACTCCTTTAAACTTTGAAGCTTTAACAAACATTACAAATATGAATGTGAACTTGTTTGAAGACTGACCTGACTGATTGTTTATAGATGTCATTGGACTGGCTTGTTGTTTTTTATATCTATAGATATTTGCATATATACTTTTATACTATGGTTATTGTTGTTATTTCGATATAGATTTTTTTTCTCTATCCTTTTACTTACTTTTTGTGGTTGTTGTTTCAGCTGGTTCTGAAATAAATGACAAGTGGTTTGTCATTTTCAGACGTGTATTTCACAATATAGAAAATTCAAATTGAAGAAAATAATCAATAAATGAATGAATTCTAAAAAAAAATAATCAATATCTGCAGCTCTACATAACAATGTAATAATAGAGAGTGTGTGTGTCCATAGGGGCTCAGGATAGTGTGTTTGTGTGTGCATGTATGTGTGTGCGTCATCTCAGCCTCGAGGGGACATCAGTGGACTGTGTGTGGATTTTCCAACCTCTGGACTGCTTTCTTGGTTGAGTGGACACTCTGTCCTCCAGGGAGAGCCTTCAGCCGTCCAACATGGACACATGCACACATGAAATCAGTGGTAGTTATTGGATGGGGATTGGGAAGAAGCTGTGGTGTCTTTAGAAGGTTATTTATTTATTTATTTATTTATATTTTTCTACAATAGTATGCATATTTGACCTGCTGTATTTTAGTGCAATGTCAGCCTCAACATGTTTTTATAAATTACTCAGTGTGAATACAACTGTGGCCGATCAAAGCCCAAAGCAAATGTAACTATGTAGGTTTGACATGTGTCACTGTGATGGACAAATGGAGGTGTAAAGACAATGAGGCTTGATGATGTTTAAAGGCTCATTTGTGCTCATTGTACATACGACCATTTCAAACACTGTCAAGCATCACTGCCTTCATACTTCCATGTTTCCAGTGCGTTGGAATAATTACAAACATGTTGATGACAGAGGAGTTATGACCTATTTTGGTATTGAGAAGGGTTAGTTGTCATAAATTTGTTTGTAATTTTTCATTAATTCACACAGTCGCTTTTTGAAAAGTTTCTGCCATTTCTGGAAATTATTCTCTTCCAACACTGCCCCCTATGGTTCCCAGTGGTACTGCAACATTTCCTTCATTATTACCTCCGCCAGGAGGTATGGTGATCACTTTGCTTTGTGTGTTTGCGTGCATATTTGTTTGTTTGATTGTTAGCAAGATAACTCTAAAAGTTATGGATGGATTTTCATAAAATTTCAGGAAATGTTGATACTGGCACAAGGAAGAAATGATTAAATTTTGGTGGTGATCGGGGGGGGGGCAGATCTGTCTTGGTGGAGGTCTGTGCTCCGAGTGCTTTTCTTGTTTGGCTGGGGTTCAAGGGGGTGAAGCAAAGCAAAATTAACATTGTAAATGCTTCAAAGCCCATAAAACTGTATTTTTTATTATTATAATCATACACTAATAAAATGAATCCAAATTGAACCTCACTAATGTGACCAGTTTAATAAGGTTGGACTCAGTTATGGCATTGAATTCTATTACATTCCAAATAATTTAAAATTAGAACCATCAGGATCCAGTCCAGGTCTAGGCCTATGTTTTATTAAGTTATTCATTCAATCACTGTCTGTGTTCAAATATATTTCATATCAGTCCATGCAGTTCTATAGTTCCATCTACATAATAATACATTTATACCTTCTGTGGCTGAACGTTGGTTTATGATACAGACCTAAATGCTGCTGAATAGACAGTTGTCTCTTCATGATTAGACTTTAGTCTAGTTTAGATTTAACTCTCTTTATCATATAGACCAGGGGTCTTAAACATGTAGCCCGGGGGCCAAATGCAGCCTGCCAAAGGTTCCAATGCAGCCCATGGGATGTATTTGCAAAATGCATGTGGAACTCATTTTAGTTCAGGTTCCACATACAGACCGATATGATCTACAGCCAAATAATAATAACAGCATAATAACCTACAAAAAATAATGACTCCAAATTTTCTTCTCAGTTTGATGTGAAAAAATTATCTTACATGATGCCTATGATTCACAGGTGTCAAACATGCGGCCCGGGGGCCAAAACCAGCCCGCCAAAGTTTCCAATCCGGCCCATGGGATGAATTTGCAAAGTGCAAGTTAGGGCATCAAACTCAAAAATAATATCATAATAACCTATAAATAATGACAACACCTGTTTTTCTCTTTGATTTAGTGCAAAAAACATTAAATTATGAAAATGTGTACGTTAACAAATTATCCTTTAACAATAAAATTTGAATAACCTGAACAAATATGAACACAACGGAAATGTCTAAAGAAAATTAAGAGCAATTTTAACAATATTTGCCTGTTGCTAAATGTTTTGTGCCTTTGTAGATCTGGTCTGTAATGCACATGTAGCCTCTAAATGATAAGTTGAGGCATAATATTGATAAAATTGTAGTTACATTTCTTAACAAGTTTTATTTTTCAGGTTATTCACATCCTTTTTGTGTGGATAGTTTGTGAATGTAAAATTGGCATAATTGAATGTTATTTTTTGCACTAAAACAATTTGTATTTGTCATTATTTATTGGCTGTTAATCTAGTATTGTACTGGTCCGGCCTACTTCAGATTAAATTGGGCTGAATGTGGCCCCTAGAAGAAAATGAGTTTGGCACCCCTGCTATAAATAATGACAGCTTCAAATTTTTGTCTTTGTTTTAGTGCAAAAAATAACATTAAATTATGAAAATATTTACATTTACAAACTATCCTTTTAACAATAAAACATGAATAACCCTGAACAAATATGAACAACCTGAAAGGTCTAAAGAAAATTAAGCACAATTTAAACTTTTCTGCCTGTTCCTCAGTGTTTAGTGTCTTTGTAGATCTGATCCATAATGCACATGGAGAAATGATAAGTTGAGGCATAGCATTGTTAAAATTGCACTTATTTTTCTTAAGAAATTTCAGTTTTTTTCAGGTTATTCATCTTTTTTGTTTGGATAGTTTATAAAAGTAAGTATTTTCATAATTTAATAACAAAGACAAAAAAATTGAAGTTGTCATTATTTACTATAGGTTATTATGCTAGTATTTTACTGATCCGGCCCACTTCAGATCAAATCGGGCTGAATGTGGCTCCTGAAAGAACATGAGTTTGAGAGCCCTGATATAGACTCTCATCATAAATGGTGCCTGTGCAGTAGAACCCCCCCCCCCATAGTACAAGAGATAGGAGAGGCTTGGGACACATAGATTTGCACCACAAGGTACATGCGGATGGATAGATCAGTAAGTAACGCTGTGGTCTACAATGCAGGAGACCGGGGTTTGAAAATTACCCGTAGGAGCAGTTCTGTCACATACAGACGGGGGGCGCTGGTAGGTGAATCCACCATCTGTATGGAATGTCCTTTGCAGTTGACAGCATTTTATTTGTTTTTTTTGTTTTATTGTCTTGTTCTTTTAAGTAAAGCAGTGAAATGTTTGTCTCTACAGAGGACATGAGTCCATTGCTGAGTCTCAACAGGTTAATAGTGAAAGATATGACAAGAAGTGAATGTCGGCAGTGATCGTTCCAAACCCTGCTTTGGTTCCAGTCGTGGCTCCTTGTATCTGCTGATAGGCTGGACTTCTGCCACCTCTGTGTACTTTAATTGCATGTACAACAGCAGAAACATGTCTGCGCTCTGTGCTTCTCTGACTGGAGTGTTGTTTGTCTCTGAGCTGCAGGCAGATCAGAACACACACACTCCCATACTCAGTCTGCATCCGTCCTGTTTACTGCCCCAACCCTTCCTTTAACAACGGGAACTGAAGGAGTTTATCCTGCAGTTTTGCAGTTCATTCGGATTCTCCGGGAGAAGATGCTCATTATATTCACTCTGTTGTTCTGTGTATGTATGTGTGTGTGTTATGTATGTGTGCGTGTAGGTGTGTGTGGTGTGTGTGTGTGTGTGTGTATGTGTGTAATTACAGTATGGTTCTTGTCAACAGCCGGACCTTTCTATAATGAGGAGATCCTCAAGCGTGTGTGCTCGTGCTGCTCGGTTTAGTGTAGACTTTATGCAAATGCAAAGTTTTCTTTGAATTCACAGTCTGACCAATAAAACACAAAATATGCAGGTTCCGTTTCTGCTGTTTTGATGTTACGAGGCAGCGCTGCTTGAACACTGCGTGTTTTGTTAATGGGTGAATCCGTCCTGGAGAATAGAACCGTACACACAACAACAACAGCGAGGGGAATGATTCAATGTGCCGCTGGAAATGTTGGTACTGTTGTTGCTGTTTAAAGGAGGGAAGAGAACAGCTTTGAGATGAAAGCGTCAGAAGAAAGGACTTGCTTTGGTTTTGATCTCTGTTTACTGCATTCTGCGCTTCTCCTGAAAGGATTTAAAGTGGTAATCAGCAGGATAATGGTTGGTTATTTTGTCTCCAGTCACAGGACTAAGCGTTCATTGCTGTGGTGATTTTTGCACCACGTTACTCGGCAGTCAATTGTCATTCAAAACAGTAGGGGATGGGGGGGGGGGGTCACTTTATTGGTTGTTGAGGTGCATTAGTTAAATATGACGACTGTCTCTAATCAGTGTTTGAAGCGAAGTGAAAACATGAAACACGTGACTTCAGCAGGGACTCTAACATTTATATCCAATCTCAAGATTTGCGCTTATTTGTGGTTAAATGGTTTTGCTCATGTAATAAAACTATCATAGGGAAAGTGCTTTGTAAAAGATAAAAAAAAAAAAAGAAAAGAAATTATAAAAAAACTGACAGCCTTAACATATAGTTAGTGTGTGTATTCAGGTGGATGCTTGGCTGATGAATAACAGATCCCCAAAAACAGAATAGCAGGGTTCATCTGAAGACAAGTTACATTTTATATGTTTGTTGCAGTCGGTGCTGGGACTCACATTAGCTAACACCTGAGCTAATGCTCAGTTAGCCTACATTCTTCTTTTCACACAAATTTATATTATTTTCAGGTTCCGACATTTGATGATTCTGTTTGTAGACTGAACCTTACACATCTAATACTGTCACATCTTTTGAGAAGTACACGCTCTGATGATTGAGTTGTGTTCCAGTGTTAGCAATGCTAGGCTAATTTACCTACTTTTCTTTTATCTTTTATTATTTTACAGTGTCCACAAATCTGCAGTTTTGTTTTGTACTGTGTAACAATCTGTTAAATGTTCATCTGATACTGACTCTGGTGTTAAATACTGTGCTGATATTAACTATGCTACAGCATTAACAGGAAGATAATGCAGACATAAAGCTAAAATTACTGTTCTTTTTTTTTTTCTTTAATTTAAAACGCTTTCAACAGAACACATAAAAATGAACATTTGGTAGATTATTTAAAAGACATCTAAATGTTATGAATTATTTAATTATTTTGAGGTTTTAAACAGCACTGGCGAGGGGGTTAAAACAGATGCTTTTCCATGATACCCTTGAAAAAACATGGAATGTTACTTTTCTTCAGAGATCTGATTTTAGTAAAACCGAGACCCTTGATACAGTCCATCTGCACAAAGACAATGATTTGAACCGTCCTTCATGGGGTAAAGTTTGTCGGTCCTCAGGGGCCACGAGCAGCTGTCGAAGCTAACGGAACCATAAGATGTTTTTGCATTCATCCTAAAATGCACCAGAGGAGGCTAGAGAAAAGAATAGATTCAGAGACAGTTTCTTACCACCACAGTAAACTGCAAAAAGTAACAGCTCTGTTTTCCTTCTGTTCAACCACTTCCATCAATGAATCCTCAAATCACTTCCTATAATGTGCAATAATCCTACAAATGTGAAATTATGTGCTATAAATTGTGCAATAATCTTCTGTTCTGCAATAAAAATGCAATATTTACTCAATATTTATCAAAATGTAGATGCACCATCATAGATATACATACTGTTAATATTGTTATTATTGTTCATAGACATACATACTGTCACATACTGTTAATACTGTAAATTTGTGTCTATTCACATTTTGTCCATTTTGTGTTTTTTATTCTACTTAGCTCTATTCTGTTACTATGTAAAACTGTAAAATTTCTATTCTATTTTTCTTATCTTATTTTTAGTTTTTGCAATTTTATGCTCTCTCTATTCTTATTACTGTAGTACTGGCGTTTTATTAATATTGTTGCACTGACTGGAGTAGCACAATGACAACAAGTGTTCAGAGAACGCAAACCTCCGCCAAGCACCTCGAATGGTGTGCGTGTGTGGATCGACTATTTCTTTTTAAATGAAACAGTTTCAAGGTTGTTCCATACAGCAGAAAAAGTTGAAGCTTGGTACCAGTCATGTGTATGTCAAATTATATTAAATTCCAATCAATATTTGTGGAGTTAATAATGAAAAATGTGTGGTAAATGGGATTTTCAATGATAAATGGAAATGTCCCCAGAGTCCACATTCCACAGTGGATGTGGACAATTTTGTGCCAGATACAAGATATTGTTATAAGCTACGGGTGGATCAAATTGGAGGCTAATCAGAGTTGTTTTGAATTTTTTTTATGAATTCTGGAAAATTGGTCAATGATGAGAGACGGGAAAATTGTACTTTTTGTGACCTTACTGTGACCTTGAACTTTGGCCTACTTGGTCCAAAATTTAATGGGTTGGTCCCAGGGCCTAGGCCTATCTGTGGGTACCGTTTGGTAAAGATGGTTGGAATAGTTTTCCCGTAAAGGTGCTAACAAACAAACAAACAAACACACAAAGCAAAGTAATCACAATACCTCCTGGTGGAGGTAATAAAAGGCTATTCTATTCTATTCTATTCTATTCTGTTCTCTTCTATTCTATTCTATTCTATTCTGTTCTGTTCTGTCTGTTCTGTTTCTATTCTATATCCTCACCTGCTCTTTGTGCTTCTCTCCAGTTTGCTCCCAGTACTCCGCGGTGTCTTCGC